>NW_026067917.1:10156259-10201116 GCF_014885135.2 Alexandromys fortis
ACCTGTCAGAATGGCTAAAATCAAAAACACCAATGATAGCCTTTGCTGGAGAGGTTGTGTAGAAAGGGGTACCCTCATCCATTGCTGGTGGGAATGCAAACTTGTGCAACCACTTTGGAAAGCAGTGTGGCGGTTTCTCAGGTAATTCGGGATCAACCTACCCCTGGACCCAGCAATGCCACTCTTGGGAATATACCCAAGAGATGCCCGATCATATGACAGGGGCATTTGTTCAACGATGTATCAGTCTTATTTACTGGATAGGTAACAAGCAAACCAATTTTGGAGGAGAAGATTTCATTCAAGTCCAGGGCATCACAGAAACATGGAGGCAAGTAGCATTGCAATTTGGGTCATGTAAGTCAGCCTCCTCCTGATGAGTAGTGAGTAGACTGATCAAATGAATATTCTTGTAATTAAAGATGTGTAGTATTGTCAGGGTTTCTGTCCTGCCCGGTTATAACAGTCATTAAGTCCCAAAGAAATCACCCAGAGGTCTACATTAACTATAAACTGATTGGCCAATTAGCTCAGGCTTCTTATAACTCTTATAAGTTATATTAGCCCATTATTCTAGTATATGTTAGCCACATGGCTAGGTACATTTTTCAGCAAGGCAGTCACATCTTGCTTCTTCTGTGTCGAGCTCACAACTGAAAAAAAAAAAAAGCTTTCTTCTTCCCAGAATATTCCTGTTCTCCTTGACCCCTCTCTACTTCCTATCTGGTTGTCCAGCCTATACTTCCTGCTTGGAAACTGGCCAATCAGCATTTATTTAAAATAAAATTGACAGAATAAAGACCATTCTCCCACACCAGTGTAGGGGGTAAGAAATGTCAGTATGTTCACATAACACGTATGTAGGGACTCACAGCAACAAAAGGGTCCATGATGACCTACAGATCTTCCTTGTCTCATACAATTCTAATGTGACAAATTTGAGCTAATGCACTGAAATCATTCAACCTCTGGAAAAAAAAATGTGGTTCTATGGTCTCTTAGGTCCAGCCTTTCCATTTATAAATCCCTAGGAAGCAGAATTACATTGTAATAATTAGCCTATCTGGAAATGATCATTTGTCTCAGCAATTTACTTATGTTTGATCTTCTGAAAGTCATATGTCAGTCCTAACTGTACTCATAGGTTAAGATATGGCTACCACTGCCATTTTCATGACTGTTTGCTCTTATGTGAATCAAGAATTCCTCATGCTTTTACCGAACAGCAGTCCTCAAAGCCTTGAGTGTTTATTCTCTGCTCTTTAGAGAAGACTAAAACCTTCCAGTCTTAATGTTTTGGGCTCTTATGAACTTGGAAAGGGTCTGCTTTGTAGGTGACACTATCTGATAGATCCAGCATGTTATGCTGGAAAGCTTTGGGAAATATCCGGGAGGTCACACCCCAAACACAAGCAACACTTTGAATTAGACATTTGAATCTGTACGACTTCTAGCATCAGAGCACTCAAGAGAGTTTATTAAAACAAGCCACCTCTGCTGAATGACTGAATCACTTAATTTCTGCTGTACATGAATTTTAACCAGATGTCTGGCATTGTTTGCTTATTTATTTTATTCCTTCTGTCATTTCATTCTGAAAATATGCGGAACCAAGAAATAGTTATAAAAATTCAAAAGGGTCCTTTAAAATACACTTTATAGTTGATCTGACTAGCTTTATAAAAACAGCTTTGCTTAATATGTTTCCATTTTTCTTCTTTTGCTGCCCACAACAATGCCTTTAAACAAAGACTTTTGTTTGCTGCAAGTTTTCCTTTAAACCCGGGCTCTTAGCTAATAGAGGATATCTTATGAGTTTATTTTTCTTGAACGCTAGGGATCATTGATTATATGTGAATTTATATTATATGAATCTTTAGCTACATACTTTATGGCTATATTATTTAAGCGGCCTCATAAGCAGCGGCACTTGGTTGTTTTGGTGCTTTTGGAGCTGCACAGTAGAACAGGAGGAGTATGCAGCATGACAAGCCCTTTCTGCGTCTCTGGCTCATGCTCATCTCTGTCCATAGACATGGCTTATCCCCATCCAAATGTCTGCTGAGCACAGCAAAGGATAAACTCATCATGGGGAAACATTGCTCAGGCCGCTTGTTTTGAACAGTAGGAATACCGAATTGGCTTTGCAAGAGAATGATGAGGATGAATGGGAGAGATGTGGCCCATGTGCTTTTTACACCACTAACAAACTGTAGACACTTCCATTTGTTTTCTCCCCGCTGTGTGACATTGGGTAATACATTCCACATCTGCAATAAGCAATTTTTTTCATCTGTAAAATGGAGGGAATAATAGTATTTATGGCACATGTCATCTTGAGAATTAAAAGAAATATTGCTGGTGAAATGCTTAATATGAAGCTTAGCAACAAGTGTTCAGATCATTCTAACATTGTCCAATGAGCTTTGAGTTCAGCTAATAGTCATTTTTAAGGAAGCTAAATACAATATGGTGTGGTAACTGTTGCAAAACCCTCTGATGCTGTATGTAGAAGCCACTTTGCCTGTTGACTAGGATCTGCTTTGAGAGGCAGACTGTTGAATAACCTCTCATCCTATGTTTTAAATCACAATGACTACAGCTGTCTTAGCAATGCAAAAATATCAGAGGTAAGGCTAATAAAGCAAAGCTGTAGTCGGAGAAGTGAGAGAAAAGTGCCGACACTGACAGAGGCTGATAATAAGGGCTATAACTGCAAAATGCTTTGCTGTCATGGTGACACAGGAAATTTTGCTCTGTTCTCGAAAGGAGGATCCATGCCTCATTCTAAAAGAATCTCCATCAGGTGAGAGGATTTCAATGAGTCCTTCTGTATAAAATTTGAATTGCAGGTTGTTGAAAGCAGCAAAAAAAAAAAAAAAAAGTCACCCCACAGATGTTGGAGGATCAGTACCCTGCAATGAGAAGCAGAATGTACTGCTGTACTGCGTTGAGAAAGGCTCTCCTCAGTTAAATTATACTTGGTCAAGGTGGAACACAGAAACAGTTTAAACACTAGCTAATTACTAAAGATTAAGGGAAAATTCAGAACTGCCTGATCTTTTTTGTCTTCAATATTTTTTTCACATAGATAAATGCTCCTCAACCAAAGGATGGATGAAGAAAATGTGGTACATTTACACAATGGAGTATTACTCAGGTGTAAAAAAACAATGAGATCATGAAACTGCAGACAAATGTATGGAACTAGAAAAAAAAATATCCTGAGTGAGGTAACCCAGACGCAGAAAGACAAATACAATATTACTTACTCATAAGTAGATACTAGGTATAAAACAAAGGATAAACAGGCTGCAGTAAACAGTTCCAGAGAAGTCAGGCAACAAGAAGGACCTTAAAATGGATGCATGGATCGCCCTGGGAAGGAGAATTAGATGAGATCTCCTGGGTAAAGGAGTTGAGGGGTGGAGGAGTGGGGATGGTGGATGGGAACATGAGGGAACAAGGAGATGGTAGAGCTGGAAGAGGGATGGAGCATTGGGGGAGGGACAGAGAGAAAGGAGAGAGCAATTAAAGAGATATCTTGATAGAGCAAGCTATTACTGGGTTAGAGAGAAACTTGGTGCTGGGGAAATTCCCAGGAATCCACAAGGTTGGCCTTAGCTAAGACTCCTAGCAATAGTGGAAAAGGTACCTGAATTGGCCTTTCCCTGTAATCAGTTTGGCATATACCCTAACTTTATTTATAGAATCTTCACCCATTAACTACTGAAAGTAGATGCAGAGATTTACAGCCAAGTACCAGGCCAAGCTTGGGAGGCCAGTATAAAAGAGGTTCGAGGAATTATACAAGAAAGGGGGTCAAACTGTCTAAATATGACCTCAGCATAAGCACAGACACTGAGAGAAACAATAAATGGGACCTCCTGAAACTGAAAAGCTTCGGTAAAGCAAAGGACATGGTCAACGAGACAAAATGACAGCCTACAGAATGGGAAAAGATCTTCAGTAATCTTAAAATATACAAAGAACTCAATAAATCAGTCATCAAAAGAACAAATAATACAATAAAAAATGGAGGACAGATCTAAACAGAGAACTCTCAACAGAGGAATCTAAAATGGCTGAAAGACATTTAGGGATATGTTCACCATCTTTAGTCATCAGAGAAATGCAAATTAAAGTAACCCTGAGATCCCATCTTATACCTGTAAGAATGTCCAAGATCAAAAACACTGATGACAACTTAGGCTGGAGAGGTTGTGGGGAAAAGGGAATACTTCTGCATTGCTGGTGGGAATCCAAGCTGGTACAGCTCCTTTGGATGTCAGTGTGGTGATTTCTCAGATAATTAGAAAACATCCTTCCTCAAGACCCAGTAATACCACTTTTGAGTATATATTCAAAGGATGCTCAATCATGCCACTAGGACATATGCTCAACTATGTTTATAGAAGCATTGTTTGTCATAGCCAGAAACTGGACAAAGCCTAAATGCCCTTCAACCAAAGAATGAATAAGGAAAATGTGGTACATTTATACAATGGAGTACTATACAGCAGAAAAAATAACACCTTGAGTTTTGCAGGAAAATGGATAGAGCTAGAAAACATTATTTTGAGTGAAGTAACCCAGACACAGAAAGACAATTATCACATATACTCACTCATATGTGGTTTTAAAACATAAAGCAATGAAAACCAGCCTACAAATCACAATCCCAGAGGACCTAGACAAAAATGAGGACCCTAAGAGAGACTTACATAGATCTAATCTACATGGGAAGTAGAAAAAGACAAGATCTTCTGAGAAAATTGGGAGCATGGGGACCTTGGGGTAGAGGGTTGAAAAGGGAAGGGGAGAGGTAGGGAAGAGAGCAGAGAAAAATGTAGAGCTCAATAAAAATCAATTTAAAAAGTTAAAAAAAGAGAAAGAGGGTCAAGATCATGATGGGGAAATTCACCAAGACAGTGGATGGACCTGAGCTTGTGGGAACTCATGAACTCTGGACTCATAGCTGGGGAGTCTGCATGGGACAGAACTAGACCCTCTGCTTGTGAACAAGAGTTGGGTAGCTTGGGCTGTTTGAGGGCTCCTAGCAGTGATGCATGAGCTGGCTTCATGGAACCCATTCTCTATGGTGGGATGGCTTACTCAGTCTTGATGCAGGGGTAGAGGGGATTGGTCCTGCCTCAATTTAATGTGCCAGGCTCTGTAGACTCCCCATGGGAGGCCTTACCTTTTTGGAGGAGTGGATGGAGGATGGGATAGGGGAGAGGTGCAGGGTAGTGGGGAGAGGGGAGGGGAAGGGGAACTGTGGTTGGTATGTAAAATAATAAAAAAATAAAATACAATTTAAAAGAAGATTTATACATAATCTGATGATTTTAAAGTATTTTTTATTTTTGAGATTTTGTTATAGTCTGATTTTAAAAGCACAAATACAACAATGTTACATAAGAATAGCATTTCTAAAATGACTCCCTAGAGGGGTTCCCAGGTGTCCAGGGAGATGTCCCCAGCTAATTCCTTGGGCAACTGAGGAGAGGGTGCCTAAAATGGCCCTATCCTATAGCCATACTGATAAATATCTTGCATATCACCATAGAACCTTCATCTGGCGATGGATGGAGATAGAGACAGAGACCCACATTGGAGCACTGGACTGAGCTCCCAAGGTCCAAATGAGGAGCAGAAGGAGGGAGAACATGAGCAAGGAAATCAGGACCAAGAGGGGTGCACCCACCCACTGTGACAGTGGGGCTGATCTATTGGGAGCTCACCAAGGCCAGCTGGACTGGGACTGAATAAGCATGGGATAAAACTGTACTCTCTGAACATGGTGGACAATGAGGGCTGATGAGAAGCCAAAGACAATGGCACTGGGTTTTGATCCTACTGCATGTACTGGTTTTGTGGGAACCTAGGAAGGATATTCACCTTCCTAGACCTGGATGGAGGGGAGAGGACCTTGGACTTCCCCCAGGGCAGGGAACCCTGACTGCTCTTTGGACTGGAGAGGGAGGGGGAGAGAAGTGGAAGGAGGAGGAGGGAAATGGGAGGCGGGGCAGAGGTGGAAATTTTTAATAAAAAAATAAATCAATAAAAGAATAGCATTTCTATAAAGAAAACCTAGAAATAGTCAAGGAGCATGCAAAATCATGCTCAGACATCATTAACTACTATGAAAATGTCAACCCAATGCACAGTTACCATTTGCATCTGTTAGGATGCCTATGATTAGAAAACCCACAGACAGGGAGTGGTGGGGAGCTGTAAAGGGAAATAATTATGGTCCATTGAAAGGGGAATGTGGATTCATAGAGTCATTGCGGACAGAGAAGGAAACGTGGTAAAGGAGTTGTGTAGACCTGACCTAATGCACGGAGTCTCCTGTGATTGAGATGTTCCATTATAATAAAAGTGTGATCTCTTTAAGATTCAGGCTAACTTAGTCAACTGCAGGAGTGTTTATTTCTTTGACATAATAAACTTTTTAATTATATGTGTTTCAGGACACTGATCTATATGTTAAATATACATAGTGAAGTTCATTTTCATCACACTTCAGAGAATGAAAATATAAAAAATAATATGGAATAAGTGTGACTGAGGAAAAAATAACTGGAAAACCAAGGATTTTTACAACAAAATTAAGGCAAATGAATATCTGTATTAGTCTTAGGTAGAAATAAAACTTTTGGCCAGGCGGTGGTGGTACACACCTTAAATATCAGCACTCGGGATGCAGATCTCTGTGAGTTTGAGACCAGCCTGGTCTACAAGAGCTAGTTCCAGGACAAACACCAAAGCCACAAAGAAACCATGTCTAAAAAAAGAAAAGAAATACAGAAATGAAACTTTTGGCTAATCAGACCAGAAATGTAGAAGAATATTTGGTTCTGATTCACTGTGGATATAGAATAAGAGGAAGAAATTCCAATGATTAAAAAGAGGACAAAGGGCTGCAAATCAGTAACAAAACCAGACATTCAAAAGTTAAAACAGGAAAATGTTATTCTCTGCTTAGTAAAATATCAAAATATTAAATTAGCATATGACGAAGTTCTTAGAATTATTATTCATTAAAGAAATGCATATTAAACAACACAGGCCTAGCCATACCCAAACATAGACATATACTCACATGTCCACACTGAAACATGCACATATATGTTCTTTCATACAGATACATTTGCAGACATTTACACATGTGCACATATGGTAAGTCTTAACAAAGGTATTAACAAAAAAGAGATACTTGATAGTTAGGACATATAACTATGCTATAATTTCCCTAAACCAACAGTTATCCTATGACTTAGCAACAAAGAATGCATTCTGGATTTTTTTAATGATTTAATGCCTTCAAAAGGATGTGAAATATTAATTTTCCCGTTGAGTATTTGTTATAATGTTCATGCATTTTTTTACACAAAAGATTTTTTTCAATATTTTTATAAATATTTTCAATGTAGCTTCCAGGAAAATATTTAAATGATCTAGATGATTTCCATTAAAGATGTAGCAAATTGTCCATCGAAGATTCATTGAGACTTATAATGGATGGGACTTTTATGATTGACTCTCATGTTTGTCCAATATGTTCTTGGTGTCTATCCCTACACATCCTTTCATCTGAGAACATTAGTTTCTTAACTTCCCTCTATTGCCTTGTGGACTATATGCTCTGTTTTGCATTCTTGATGCTTTTATGAGCTTCCAATATTCATGCTCACTCACTGCAGCAGATGGTCACCCAGATTTCTATTTGCTGTAAGCTCAGCGCCACTGTGCACTGCTTCTTTCTGTCCACTTCTTGCATTATATTGTCATATACTTTAATTCCACATGTTATAAACACTACAGTAAGCTATATTTTATATATCTACATTTGGTATAGTTTTAAATTCTCTTATTGTGTGCACATGTTTTCCATGCACGTATCTGAATGCATACTTTGCATGTATTTGTGTGTGTGTGCATCTGTGTGTGCAGGTGCAGGAAGTCAGCCAATATTTTCCCGCTCTCTCTGCATCGTCTGTAGTTCAGGTACTTGCACTGGGCCTGAAGCTCACAGTTTTGATCCCTCTGGCTAGCCAACTTCTGTTGTCTTTACTATCAGCAGCTGGAATCACTGAAGGGCACCATGACCTCTTAGATGAGTGGGTTTTGGAGATCCTAGTTTCAGTCCTCATGTTTTAGGGGTTTTAAACTAACCTACCCTTAAAACAAACAAACAAAAGAACGAACAAAAAAGCAAAACAAAATAAAAATTCTCAACAAAATCCACAAAAAAATGAAAATCAAAACAATAAACAAAAATGACAAACAAAACATACAACGTGCACACACAAACATTGTGATGCTTTGTGTTGATCAGCTGTGGTGCCTTGCCAGGTTCTGCCTGACATATTTATTCACATTTAAGGGGGAAGAGTGAGGACTGAGAAAGAAGTACACAAGAGGTAATAAAGTCAGGAGGGAGTCCACTGAATGCTGTGATCAGCCCGGTGTTTCTTTCTCATAGCCTTTATATACCCCACTCCAGGAAGGAGGGGGAAATCAAGAGGCTTCTTTACCAGTACACAAAGAATCAAGAAAGTAATTACCTTCTCGATACCCAAAAAATCAAGGAATCACCCTCTAGGTCAGAACATTCTGTTAGTAGCCACACCTCAGATTAGAGCTCTTGTCATATAACCTTAAGGGAACAAGAATAGGTCTGAACTTTCTGACCTTTAATCAAGGTGGAATGGATCTACATATGAGGGTTCCCATAGTGCCACTCCATTGTAGACAACTGAATTTCCCTTTGCCAGCATATATCAATTGCAAAGAGTTTCATGGTCAGGGTTGGGACTCCATGTTTATCTGGCCCTCGCAGTTCTGGGTCAGAGTCTAGCTTTAACCTGTACAGGTCTTGCACATATTCTCAGTGTCTCTGAGTTCATATGTGCATCAGTTCTGTTGTCTAGAAGACACTGTTTCCTTAGAGTCATCCATCAACTCTGTCTGTTACAACCTCCCTGCCTCCTGTTCCACATAGCTCCGGAAATCATGAGAGGATGAAGCTAATAAAGTTATCCCGTTAGAAACCGAGTATTCCAAAGTCTCTCACTCTCTGCACATGGTGGACTTGTAGGTTTCTGTGTTACTTTTCTCTTCAATCTTTCTCCCCATTTAACTCTTCTTCTCTGATATGTCATTTGTCTCTCCATAGCAATATATTCTATTTTCCCTTTCTTAGAAGGGCATTACCCCTTCCCCTGATGGGTCACTTACTAAGTACCTAAGCTCTGCTTTTTCATAAGTTGTAGAATTCATATTGCAATCCTTAAAAGCTAACATCCATATATAAGAGAAAATATACATTAGTCTTTTTGGATATCTGATATCTCATACAGGATTATTAATTTTCCAACTCCATCATTTACCTGCTAAATTTATTGTTTCATTTTAAACAGATAACAGTATTACATTGTGTAAATGTGTCACATTTTCACTATCCATTCATCAGTTGGTAGACATCTAGTCTGTTTCCAATTTCTGCCAGTTATGAACAGAGTGTAATGAACATGGATGTGCAAGTATCTTTGTAGTAGAGTATGTGCCGAAAGTAACATAGCTAGATCTTGAAATGGATCAATTCCCGTCTTCCTGAGAAACTGCCTCACTGATTTCCATAATGTCCATACAAGTGTACACTCTCACCATCCACCGACAAGTGTTCCTCTTACTTAAAATCCCCACCTGTATGAGCTGTCCTTTATCTTACGGAACTTGGTGATTCTGACTGTAGTAAGATGAAATCTCAACGCACTTTTAATTTGCATTACCCTTATGGCTAAGAATGTTGACTATATCTTTAAGCATTTCTTGGTCGTTTCTGTTTAATCTCTTGAGAACTCTCTGTTTAGATCTGTACTCCCATGTTCAAAGTCAGTTATCTTCTAGTTCCTACATTCTTTCTACCCACTCTTCTGCACTGACCTGAGATTTAGAGAATATGGTATAATTATCTTTATATGCTGATCTGCCAATAGTCATTGATTCTCAGGCTTTTGAGCGGCTGTGCATCTCTGTATTCACTATAAGGAGAATCCCTTCTGATTAAGTCTGAAAGTAGCATTTGTCATAGCATTTTCATGATGTCATGAAAATTTAGCTAAAAAACAATAAGTTTTTTCTCCCCAGGAACTAATATCTCAGTAGTTACAGATTTTAAAATTCTTTTCCATTTCCTTTCTTTTCGTTTCCTTTTTTTTTTCTTTCATTTTCCTTTCTTTTATATGTATGGGTGCTTTGCCTTCATTGCCTGTATACTACATTCATGAAATGCTGGCAAGGCCCAGAAGAGGGTACCAGATCACCTGGAACAGTGACAGTTATTGTGAATTGTTATGTGGTTGCTTGGGCTTGAACCTCAGTCATTGGGAAGATAAAGTCAGTGCTCTTACCTGCTGAACTACCTTTCCACAGCTCACATATGCATTTCTGACCAGGTTTTCTTTACTTAACATGAAATCTGCCCAGTGGATTGGACCTCAAATTCAACCAGAGAGAGAGAGCCATTGGCTACCTATGTAATAGCCATGTGACCATTGCTTGAGTGGTACATCTTTCCTAACTAGTGTTTAGTTCATGTGATTGGTAGCTGGGTCAGACAGTTGATTACTTTCTTTCTCATTTTCAGTATAGCATATTCAGGCGCTATCAAAAGCAAGAATGAGTACCTTTTTGAGGCATTTCCAACATCTTCCTCACAAAGAAATCATAAGGAGATACCACACAACTGAAACTGTGATTTGTGCTTACTAATCCTTTATTTCCTGGACTACCATCATCCAGACATGCAAGATATCTGCTTTTTCTTGAACTTGTATTTTTAATTTGTTTACTCAGTGGTAAATATATATGAGTTTTTATATACTCTTAGTTTCTGTTAAACAACCCCATCTTCAAGCATCTTCCAAATACCCTCACCACCATCAGTCCCCACTTTAAGAATTTCAACCCTGAAATTCTTTCCATCAGTTTTTCTATAACTCTTACATTTATTAACTTCTCTAGAGAATGATGAAAGTGATGCCACCAAAAATTCTCAACACATTGATTAGTAATGAAAATCAGTAAATTGAAAATAACTTAGAAAAAATTATTGTATGTGTATACAAACAAGTTATTAGTTTGTTCTGCCAAAACTTTTGAAATCAAGAACTATACTGAGTTCATTTGAGATGAGAGACAATGAATGTTTTATATAGTTGAAGCATTCTGCTCACTTATATCCCAACATGATCATCAGCTACGCTTTACATATTTTCTAACTTTCTGAAAGAGATTTCGAGTGATACTTTTGATATTACTCTTTCTCATTCAAGGTGATCAAGGACTACACAATAATCTCAGATACGTCTTAAGGTTATTTCTAAAAAAATAATTTGAGTTTTTTTTCTAACGTATCTTGGTGATTAGCCTTCATGTTTGTATATGCACCATGTGCGTTCTGATCAAAACCAGAAGAGAATGTCCAATTGCACAGAACTGAAATTACATATGGTTGTTAACTGCTGTGTGTGCTGATAATTAAAGATGGGCCCTCTCAAACAGTCATCAGTGTTATTCCTTTTTTTTTTATGTTCATAGGAGCTTTGTTTGTAATTGCCAGAGCCTGAAAACAATGTAGTTGCCCTCAACAGAGAACTGGATAAAGAATATGTGGTACATTTGTAAAATGAACTACTACTCCACAGTTTAAAACAATGGCATCATGAAATTCCCGGACAAATAGATGAAACTAGAAAAAAAAATCATCCTAAGTAATTTAACCCAGACCCAGAACTACAGATATGGTATGTACTCACTCACAAGTGGATATTAGGTATAAAATAAATTACTTATTAAGGTTAAGTGTGATACAAGCTATAGACTCGGAAGGCTAGGTAACCAGGAGGGTTCAAGTAGGGAAGCCAAATAGAAGAGATTCCATGAGTGGAGAAATCAGTGTGTTTAAATGCGGAATTGTCTCTTCAGTTTCTTAGTGAGATCTTTCGTGTCTTTCTACAGGTTAGAGATTTCCAAAATTAAATTTCTTTAAAATATTTATTTATTTGTTTTTATTAGTTAATTATGTGTATGTACGGCAGCATATAGTTATTCGTGGCACATGCATGAAGTGTCGAAGGAGGGCAGTGGAGGATCCTGGAACTGAAGTTAAAACTGTGCAGTTGGGCGGTGGTGGCGCATGCCTTTAATCCCAGTAGTGGGGAGGCAAAGGCAGGCGAGTTGCTTGGAGTTCGAGGTCAGCCTGGTTTACAAGAGCTAGTTCTGGGACAGGCACCAGAGAAACCTTGTTTCCAAAAATTAAAACAACAACAACAAAAACTGTGTACAAGCCCGGTGAAGTGGGTTCTGGGAACCGAATCCAACCGAATCCAGGTTCTCTGCAAGATCAGCTCTCAAGTTTACATACTGAGCCTTCTTCCGAGCCACGGCAATATTCCAAACAAACTGTAAGTTTCAGTCCAGGTAACTGCATTTTAGAATAGAACACCAGGGAGACTTTGAGCCACTACTGAAAGTCATTATGTCATATGTTTAGCTAATATTTATTGAGTAATTCTTACACTGTGGAGACTATAACTGAGTCGATATGGTCCGTCAAAATGTCTGTCATAATCATGGAGGCTTGTTTTACACTCCTGCTCTTATTTGTATGGTTGGTTTTTCATTTTCTGTGATGAGTCAGAGACATAATTAATATGTGACAATAAATATCAATTTTTTTGACACCATGCTCCTCATCATACGCAATTGTTAAAGTGCTTCAGCTTTAACACGTAAGCAAGGGGAAACCAAATACAGGAGAAACACAGCTTCACTGTTGGGTTTGATTGTACTCTTTGTTACACAGAAGAATTTGGAAATACTCGCTAGTGAGTCCTTGCACTACTGCGTCAGTGGCATAACCAGGAGTTGGGTTATCTGACTATAGTAAGATGTGCGGGATGAAAAAAAACCTTTCCGAACCCGACTGCTGTAGGACTGATGTTTTATGACTGGGTGGCAGTACACATTTTTCACCGTCAAACCATGAAAACGCATCTTGATAGAACATTTCTGTAAGTGGTTTCAGAGGGTTATTTATGGCTCTACAAGGATTCCAGATTGCCTCATTTTCAGACAATTAAAACAGGAATTTAAGCAGTCGTTGTTTGCATCTTTAGGAGGAAAATCCATTAACACGAGGCCAGGGGATCATTGGGTCCCAGAGAAGCTACCTTGAATAGTAATGCTGACTAGTAAACTCCAGCAGACAGAGCCAGAGAGGCCTGCTAAGCAGCTGCATGCACGCTGCAGCGAAGCCGACGCAGAAAGTCTTTCTAGGGTAATAACTAGTATATTTTTTTTATGAGGCACACCAAAATGAGACTCCAGGGAGAACATTAGAAATTACTGATCAGAGAGAGCAAACCCGGTGATGGGATTGAAAACTAGGATGCGTCGTACAACTCAAATAGCACAAGGAATGTGAGAGAAATCATAGGAAATCGGAAAACACCAGAGTCCATGTGTATGATAGAGGTCAGCTGAAGGAAGCATCAATGGAAAAATTTCAATTCTGAATTATTTACCCACATGCGCGAGAGCACCAGCTGTTGACTACTAAGAAAATCGCATCACTCTGCAAAGAGACTCAAAATCACATTAGGCCTAAACCATGAAGCCATTTGGGATAAAAATGGATTACCTCAAATGAGCACTTCATGTTTTTGGAATTAAGAGTTATATTTCTCTGTGTTTGCAATTAACCCATGATTTGACCCCCAAACAAGTTGGTACAAACACTGCTATTCCTACTTAGTAAAAGAAGACATAACTAGAAGATGATGATACGTATGTGAAGACAACATAGTTTAAGGGTCAAGGATAGGGATCTACAGTTGGGTTACATGGGGTTAGGGAGATAGGAGAAGAGTATAATTATTCTTTAAATTTCTTCTCTCTTTTCTTGGCTTAGCCCATTTTATTACATAATATTATACAAGTAACCCATTATACAATCCAGAATGTGTAAGTACAACACCACGGACCAGAGACATAAAATGACTAAACAGTAAGTTCTTACTTCAAAAGAACTTATTTGTAGAAAGAGATTAGTAAGCAAACATTGGGAGGTGTGTTTGACACCTGAAAAAGTCTTTGGACTTTTTTCCATTCAGAAAGAAGAAGACATTTGAGGCAATATCTGTTCTCATATTCAATACATAAAAAATATGCATAAATAAGCTGAAAGCTAGAAATTCTTCCAATCCAAGAGCACCAGAGTAAAACCAGAGTTACTCCTGATGCTTTTTAGGGAAATATTGACAATTTGTTGTTTTCATTTTATTTATTCATCATGAAATGTATAAGTGTTTATAACTGCAAATTATAATCAAGTATAACATGTTGTAAGTACTTCATTTCATAGTCCTCAGCCTTTCCTCTCTGAATGGCAGGAGAACTCAATCAATAAGTGATAGGAAGAAGCTGTATGAGATTTGCAACATTGTCCAAATTTGGAGTTGTTAATAGGTTTTATGGTGTTATTATTTCTCTCTCTCTCTCTCTCTCTCTCTCTCTCTCTCTCTCTCTCTCTCTCTCTCTCTCTCTGTGTGTGTTTGTGTGTGTGTGTGTGTGTGTGTGTGTGTGTGTGTGTGTAAATGGAGATTGACCTCACATAGGCCCGGAGAATCTTTATTACTGAGGCATCTCTTCATCTTTTGTTTTATTTTCATTTAGAAAGAAAGTCTCACTAAGTTTCCTAGTTGACCTTCAAGTTGTCATTCATCCTTCTAGATAGCTGGCTGTATTTTCTAGACAAAATTTTAGTTCCTTAGTTTTCTATTAATATTTATATTAGCAAAGAAAAAACTTACATTTCTGCATAATGAAACCATGTGATTCAGTCTATGCATGTGCATGTGCCGACATATTTATGTTCAGTGTTTAGAAGTAAGCTACTGTATGTATAAATAACAGAAAACTAATTTGGAAAAAAAATGAAATTATTTCTTATTATTTAGCCTTTGAACTATTAAAAATAGAAGCTTTGTATATGTTATATTGCTCTTAGAAAACTCCAGAGATAAACAAAACGTAATCTTAGACAGATAATTTTATTCATAGAATCTGCAAGTCTAAAATGTATTGCTATAATTATAAAATGATAAATTAGTGCATAATTTTCATCATATTATGTTTCATTTGTTTTGAAGTAAGGATGATGTGTGGAAGTTTAGACTCTGTTTCAGAGACTGAGTAAAGAGACTTCAATGTTGTTACTTCTCTTTTGGAAAGGAAGTTAACTCACTTCTGCTGACTTCATCTTGCTCCTCCAGCAGACACTGAAGTGATAGCTTCCTCTCAAAGAAATCTCGCTCTTTTTCTAACTTCTATTTTTCACTTGAGTGTAAGAAAGGAAGAGGACTCTGCAGGGAAGTTCTTGGAGGTGGAAAAAATGGCAGTGTGCACCTCCTTGCCAGCTTGTGGAAGTATGCCACTAAATAGCAGATTACGTTGTGCAAAAAGCACAAACATCCCTCACTTCTGCAAGGGAAGGAAGCAGGTAGGTTGGCTAGATATTTTCACCTCTCCCTCTATTCCTCCAGGTCCAATCATCCATTCTCATACCCAGCTTTGAAGCAGAACACCTCTGGCAACCTCTTCCTATTCGATCCCACAGATCTTCCTCTCCTAACCTCCCATCTCTCCACTTTTGCTTGATTACAGTTCCTACCTCCAGAAGGCATTTTCTGCTAACCCACAGGCCACTCTTGGTAGGGAAGCAGGTAGGTTTACTACAGATCTTCACCTTATCTTCTGTTCCTAATGATCTACTAATTCAGTTTAACCCCCATCTCTATAGCAAACCTGGGGTGACCTCTCTTAAGTCTCTGCTTCCATTCCCATGCATCCAAATAAACAGATACTTGTGGAACACTCTCCTTTACTCCTTCCTGTAACCCTCCTCAGGCCCCTAGCCTATCTATATTCCTAAATTTCAGATTGCAATACGCAGAAACATATTTTACCCAGAAATTCCAGCGGCCACCCCTATTAGGTCCATGGAAAATTACCTACGTAATTCTACTAAGAAGGAGAGAGAATAGAAAACAATGAATAAAACATCAATGAAGAAAAGACAAAAGCAAGTTATCAGTACCTAGAACTATAATCTTCCTAAACCCAGAAGTTTATAGCAAGTCTAAAGATATAGTCAATAGCAGGCAAAACAATATGGTTCTACTTAAGTCCATAAGGTGACAAACTCTTAACCCAATTAATTAAAAGACAGAAAGCGATTATCCAAATTAAAGAAATAAAAAAAATGAAAGGGGAACATAACAGATACTAAAGAAATCCAGAGAATTATGAGGACATACATTAAATTTTGTACTCCAGCAAACTACAAAATACAAAAGTAACTTACATTTGGGTAACTTTCTCAAAGCATACTACTTACAATATTAAATCAAGAAAAGATAAGCAAGATAAACATACCTAAAAGTCCCCTCTGAAATAGAAACAGCTGACAAGATCTGAGTAAATTAGGAGCATGGGGACCACTGGATAAAGTAGAAGGCGAGAGGAGATGAAGGGAGGGGAGCAGAGAAAAATGTAGAGCTCAATAAAATCAATAAAAAATTTAAACAGTCTCTTAACAAAAAGAAGACCAGTGCCAGAAGTTCTAGCATAGAATTCTACCAGATTTTCAAAGAAGAGAATGGCCTTATTCCTCAAATTATTCCATAAAACAGAAAAAGAAGGAACATTGCCCAATTCATTTTATGAGGTCACAGTTATCCTGATTCTGAAACCTTATGAAGACCCAATAAAGAAAGAATTACAGAAAAATTATATTATTTATTCAAAATATTCATTAAAATACTTGAAAATCAAATCTAAGAACACATCATAAATGTCACCCACCATTATCTAGCAGACTTCATCCCAGAAATACAGGGGTGGGTCAACATATGCAAATCCACCATATAATCCACCACATTAAAAAAAATGAAATACATAAATCACGTGATCGTCACATTAGATACAGAACATGCTTTGACAAATTCCAACACCCTTTCATGATAATAGTATGGAAGACATTATGGGGAATGGGGGCATACCTCAATACAATAGACTCAGTTATCATCAAGTCCATAAACATCAACTTAAATAGAGAGAAATAAAAGTCATTCCACTATTATCAGGAACAAGTCAATGTTGTTGACTATCTATACTTGTTCAGTATAGTACCTGAAGTCTTAACTAGATCAATAAGATAACTGAGGGAGATCAAAGGAAAACAAACTTTATAAAATTTAAAATATCCTTATATGTAAACACTATGGTAGTATATATAAGTGATCCTAAAAAAATATGCCAGGAAACTCCTACAGTGTATAAATACTTTCAGTGAAAAAGCTGGATATGATGCTAACTCCCGAAAATCAGTAGCCCTTCTATGTACAAGCCTCTATGATAAACCAACTAAAGAAAAAATCGGAGAAAAAATACCTTTCACTATAGCCTAAAGTAAAATAAAATATCTTGTGTTAACTCTAACCGAGAAAGGTAAAGACTTGTATAAAACTAAAGACATTGAAGAATGTATATGTGTGTGTGGATGTCTGTTGTGAGGTCAATATGTGTGTTTAACATTTAATAGTGCCTCTGAATTCAACAGTTCCTTCATTCTTTGGCAGTTGGAAGGTTTCATTTCTTTTGTTGTTGTTGTTTGGTGTTTTATTTTTTATCTTTGAGGATTGTTTAGTTTATTATTTTCACTCTTAATACCTTTGTAAAATGTGTAAATATTTATTTCAGAAGTATAAAATATCTCTATATTTTATTCATGAATTTCTTTTCATACCATCTTTTGGAGTATTCTTCCATTAAGCAATTCAGCTAATTTCTGTTGTCAATAATGTTGTTATATTAAGAATAATTGGGAGAATTTTGTTTTTGTTTATGAAAATTGAAGGCACTGATGCTAAATACTGATATATTACAATTCAAAATATTTTTGCTTGCTTTTAAATCTCTTTGCTTCTTAGATGTTGGTTGTATGACTTAAATTGTGTTCTTTCTTTTCGATATGTAATTTTCTTAAATAGTTTATATTTCCTGGATATGTTAGTTAATATCTTATTTTTTCTTTGATTGAAAGGGAATTGAAATATTTCAAGGGGATTGAAATGTTTGCCTAATTTAACTTCTGATACTTGTCTATAGCATAGATTTAGTACATTAAAGAAAAGACTAGGTACTTCAAAACATGTCACAAAAATCAATCAAATACAAGGCATGCAAGAAAATAATTTCTGCAAAAGATGTTGAAGGGTGAATTAGTTTTATTTGTGTGAAAGCCTTAGACACACGTTAGCTGGTTGTCTTTCTCTCCTCAGCACAGAGAAAGCCCACAGTAGTATAAGTTTGGTAAATCTCACAACAACTGCACCATAAAGGCCTTTCCTATATTGTTCTAAATTTTCTTCTTAAGATGTCAGATTCTAGTGTGAATTTCCAGTTTTCTGAAATGTATCTATGGATTATAGTGTAATAGAAAACTCCAGTATATTAGTATCAAGAATCAAATTCATATGCTTGGTTTCCCTGAGGAGGCCAAGGTCTGAAACAAAAATCTCTGATTATCTCACTCTTTAAAAAAAAAAAAAAATCAAGCTGGTTGGTGGTGGCACACACCCTTTATTCCAACACTGGGGAGGCAGAGGCTGGCAGATCTCTGTGAGTTTGAGGCCAGCTTGGTCTATAAGAGCTAGTTCCAAGACATGCTCCAAAGTTACAGAGAAACCCAATCAGAAAGAAAGAAAGAAAGAAAGAAAGAAAGAAAGAAGGGAGGGAGGGAGGGNGTATATGGCATCTTATATCAAAAAGAAAAAAAGAAACACAGAAAAGAAGGAACGAAGGAAGGAAGGGAGGAAAGAAAGAAAAAAGAAAGAAAGAAAGAAAGAAAGAAAGAAAGAAAGAAAGAAAGAAAGAAAGAAAGAAAGGAAAAAATCAGTCAATTATCTTTAGGAATGAAACTCCATCTTTTCTTTTGTTCCAATCCCAATAAACATCACACATATATCCAAAATTTTATTGAAATGAATACAAAGCTGGAAGTATAATGAGGAAAGAAAGACCTACATTACCTTGTAATCAATGTTCAGGGCCATTTTATATAAAAAACTTTACAAATATTTGCACAGAAAGATCTCTTTGCTATTGCACTGACCAAAACCTAAAAAGCTACATTCTTTGCCAAGTCTCAGTCCTTGGACAACATGAACATAACATTACTTACATCAGACATCTTCACTAATGATTAGTAATAATCCAAAATTATAATCAGCTTTAACTACATTGCATATCCTTTTCATTCCAGGAATATGCCTGTTAAATAAATAAAGAAAACAGATCTCAGAAACAAAAAATAAAGAATTTTACAGTCAGAATCTCTTTCTGTAATGTGGTAATTGCACAACATATATAGTATTGATGATACAATGAACATGTGCCACAGAACAGACAAGTCTTTTTTTCTTGGTAGGGCTATGACTGTAAATATTTTGCAAAGTGTGAGGGCATGAAATTTTACCCCAGTGAATGACATAACAAATGCCATGGGATGTTCCAGTGGTAAAAGTGTTCCACGTTTGATATTTGACAAAATACTTGTTGATGTATATACCCTAATACTGAAAATCCTAATTTTTTCCTTTGTTCAGAAACCAAGAAAAATTCAACAGAAATCAGAAAATGAAAATCGGAGTATATTAGTAACGGAGGTAAGAAATTGGCAAAGGCTAGGAGGATGTGGGGGTGTAAGCATTTTTTGTGTCTTATGTGACTCTCTCTTATGTCGCCCCTGGAGCAAGGCATTCTGACACTCAGTGTCACTGGTGTCCATTTTATGTATAGTCTACTTCTTTTTGGAAATCCCAGGGATAATGTAAGAACAAGCCTTAACTAAAGAAAACAAACAGCAATGAGCTCACAACTGGAGGAGGATTTTATGAGCCTGCTCTGTCCAAGGGTCAAGACTCTGTCTATGATATACAAAAGATATCTCAAAGGGACTCTACATGTTGATGTCACATCCAGTAGTAATGGAAGAGGTACTCAAATCAGGGTCCTACCACTAATTTTCTATTTACTATGTGGATGCTATTCATGAAAATTCACTTTTCTCAAATAGAAAAAAAATAACTCTAATCTCACAGGACTGTTATAGACATCACTATATCAAAAGTTAAGCATGGAGCAATAATTGAATGAGTTAAATATAAGGCACACATGAAAAAAGAAGCCAGGCTCTCACACCCTTAACATAAACTGTGGTTTCCATAGTGTTTCTTTCCTTTGTTAATGTATGGATACGGTATCTGTTACTTATTTATCTGATCACAAAAGAAGAAAATAAATATGAGAAATTGAATTTTCTAGGGTCTTTTCAAAGGTAATCTAGCCACTGATTCATTTCTTACAAGAAAAAGTCCCCTTAAACTACAAGGAAGAAATTTCTAAAAGAACACCCTGTCCTTGTAACTAGCAAGCACTAACCCCCTCTAAAAATGCAGTGGGTGTTTTGGATGCCTGCTGTGATCCCCAGAACTGGTTGGTAGTTCCTGACTTCTAGGCTGCGACCTTTTCCTCAAGCCTTTTCTCATTTATTGTCTATCATTACCAATCAAGTTCCATCAGCCCATCTCATTAGTACATACTTTATTTTCTTTTTTTATGATTTTATATAACTGAGATTCATTCAGAATCCATATCATTTCTCATTCGTGACCCATTTGATCACAGTGGAGATGAGTTAGAGGAAGAGAGAACCAAGTACATGGAATTTGCGTCAGAAAGATACTATCAGCCTTGGACTTACGTTTACTTTCAGAATGTAGTTTCTTCACTTGAACCTCAAATTCTTTGGATTCCATCTGTGTGAGTAGAGAATACACAATAATTTATGCTCTACATAAGTAAAATATGTGGGCTTCTTTTCTGCATCCTGACTTCTTTTTTTAATTGATTTATTTCTTTATTAATTAATTAAAGATTTCTGTCTCTTCCCCACCGCTGCCTCCCCTTTCCCTCCCCCTCTCCCAATCAAGCCCCCCTCCCTCGTCAGCCCAAAGAGCAATCAGGGTTCCCTGCCCTGTGGGAAGTCCAAGGACCACCCACCTCCATCCAGGTCTAGTAAGGTGAGCATCCAAACTGTCTAGGCTCCCACAAAACCAATAGGTGCAGTAGGATCAAAAACCCATTGCCATTGTTCTTGAGGTCTCAGTAGTCCTCATTGTCCGCTATGTGATGAAGGTCATCATACTTGAGGTTTGATTCAGTCTTCTCACAAACTGCAGCAACTCACCCTTCTCTTGCAGGTAGGGCAAAGATAATTCTTTATTTGATCATAATTCTAAATAAATCAGTATGCATATGCATGATTTGTGTAATCACAGCAGTCGGTAATTAGGGTAA
The DNA here is from genome assembly GCF_014885135.2 of Alexandromys fortis. Classification (NCBI taxonomy): domain Eukaryota; kingdom Metazoa; phylum Chordata; class Mammalia; order Rodentia; family Cricetidae; genus Alexandromys; species Alexandromys fortis. The sequence goes on from NW_026067917.1 coordinate 10,177,755, forward strand.
ATAGAGATCATGTCACATCTGAAAAGCATAATTAAATCTCATAAAGGAGACTAGAAGCAGGCACTGTTTTGTTTGGTTGTTTGTGAGGATTTTTTTCTCTGCAAAATTGCATAAATTACAAAAAACATATTTTGGAATGATCTGTATTTGAAAATGTCCTGCACTCTATCTTTAGGTTAAAAAAAGAATTTATCTCTAGGTTTTTTTTTTTAAAAAAAAATGTTTCTTAGGAATATTTTGCATTGTAAATTTCTGTCTATTTAAACCAAGGAAGGAAGATGACAAAATACAAATCTTTTCTCTTGATTTCTCCTTCTTTCTATGTGTTTTAACTCCAAAACAAACTCACGACTCAAGACATATCAGAGTGACTGAGGAAACTATGGCCAACGTTGTTTCTTTGAAGGAACTCTTCTTGCTGTTAGGATCTAATTGTTTCCATCTTCCAAGTACCTCACTGGAATCATTTTAATGGTTTTGTCCATTTTTGCTTAGTGTGTCTCTCTGTGTGTGTCTCTCTCTGTGTAGTTTGTTATCTTTAATGTTTTAGTTGAAGGCACATCTAAGTAAGCAAAAAGGCCTATGGAGAACAAAAGCCTTATGCTTTTTGTATTTGTCTTAGAGCCATACCTGTGATGACTTCCAAAAAAAAATATGTAGTTTTGTCATCAGTACTGTTTAAAATGTCAGTGTAATATTCAAAGTAATTGCGTTCACTTTAATTTATCTCAATAGATAACTTATATAAATGGATGAGATGCTGAATTTTAGAGTTCAGAAAATGTCCCCTTCACTCGAGCTCCTTTGGTTCTCACAAGAACTCCAGGAGGCAATTATTTCCTTAAATGAGGACATCATTTCAAACTGTGGGAGGCTAATTTGCAGCAAAAGCATATTATTTGAAATTCAACTGGTAGAGCCACAGATTAAACTCTGAGTCTTCAGCTTTTGAATACCTAAATATCCAAATCAATTTAATGGCAAGGTGACCATATGTTCTCAAATGGCATAAAATTGCAGTTATGCAAAATCAGTAAACACAAATATTGTTTTTGTTTCTTTTGTTCCTTGAGACAGTCTATGTAGCTTTGATTGACCTTGAATTCCTGACCATCCCATTTAGCAATAGTTCCCGTAACTATCTCAACAGTCATTTAGAGTAAGAATAAAACATATACCTTTGAAAATATATAAAGTAAATGCTACTTATTCATGCTAATTTTGTTCTGTAAAATCATTGTACACTGGATTAGCAAGTCTTAAATAATTGTTCCTGGGGGATCTGATATGGTAGATTCCTACAAGTTCTAGCTACAGCATTTTCATTAGCTGATCAATATAAAATTTGTCTAATCTATGCTTTGTGTATAAAGACATCCTGTTTAATAGATATTTTTAATACATTAGTATTAATTTCTCAGCCAACAACATAAGTCATGCCTCAGCAAAGCTGATTGATCACAGCCTAACTCTATAAGGCTCAAGACCTCTTTCTTGAATGTAAAGATAACTAGGCAAGACTTTAGCACTCTGCTTGGGTAATACTTCAAAACAAACTTCACTGACAAAACTAAATGAGTGCAAAAGACCAGCATTAAATGGGTGACAAAAGGAACATGCAGTTGTATGATTGAATGCTGCAATACAAAGGCTAACCACTTGTGTGTTCAGTGTGGGCTGGGGAAGAACTTGTTGAGTATGACACATAACCCACTTACTGTACACGTGCTTGTCCTCATCTTACCATAAAGTCACTGGGATTTGGGAGTTATAAACAAACTGCATTCAGGAAGCAAATTCTCAAAAACAAAATTCATGACTAATGAGCATTAATTACATCTTCAAACACAAAATACTGTGGTGAGTATTAAAGATAGGATAAGCATTACTTCTCACTTGGTGAGTTCAAGTCTTTCTGGAAGATAATCTGGCTCGTCAAAGAAAAAAACAAGCATTGATTCTTTAATTTCTTCCCCAAGTCTTACCGTTTGTAGTTTATAGACAAATTCCTTGGTGGTTAAAATAAACCACGGATGTCTATTGATCTTATTTGTACTCTCCAATGAACATCAGCAGTGTAGAACATATACTGACAAATGCAGAGAAGTGAAATATTTCCTTTATCTCTATATCAACTACTACTATATTCGATGCTTAATTACTGGGTCTATAGACTTGACGAGGTAAAATCAACCAGCAATACCTCTTCTGCAAAGGAGGCAGCCGGTCACCGTGGCATCACCACAGCTCTATCACGCCTCCTGTTTTGGAGTCAATAAGCAGGTGTGTGATGTTTCACTAAAACACCACTCTCCATCAGCTTCCACTCCATACCTATGTCTGAAAATTTAAAATCCAGACATAAGAAACTGCTTATTACTCATATTATTTTTAACCACTTACCTCATTAACAACAAACAAGCTGTGTTCATAGAAACACTGCTTGGCCCATTTCTATTAATGTGTGTAGCACCATGAGGTGTGCTTACCAGGAAGATTCTAGCCTTACATCCATCCTGGGTTGGAGCTTCATTGTGTCTGCTCTGGAGAGGGGAGCTATGGCGTCTGAGCCTCACTTCCTCTTCCTTCTAGCATTCTGTTCTGTTTACTCCACCCACCTATGTTCTAACCTATCAGGTCAAGCAGTTTCTTTATTAACCAATGACCTTCCTCCATCATTTCCCTTTTTTCTGTTTAAACAAAAAAAGGAAGGCTTTAACTTTAACATAGCAAAATTACATATAATAAAACAGTTATCAATTAAGAATTATAGTTACAACATTTATATCTATTTTATCTTTTATCATAACAAAGGAAAACAATTATAACTTTCTATTCTTCAACTCCATCAAAGACTCCAGAAGGATACAATATTACCTAAGTAAATGAGAAGCAAGCAACTTACAAAACTCTAGAAATTACAGAGACATCTCGCTGCCTGGACAGTCACCCAATGTTCCTCTGCACCATTGGGGCATCCATCTTTGGCCTACAGGCCCTTAGTTTCCAGCATTAGTTCCATGACTGGGTGGATTCTTCTGTAAAGTGTGTGCAGGGCTATTTTTTTTTTAATCACACCTGGTCCTCTTATGTGAAAAACTGCTTTCCTCAAAATTCATCCCAAATATTATTGTGTAGATTTCCTATCTTTACCTAAACATATGACTGTGTCCATTTGCATTAAAATTACCTTTTCTTCCCCATATCCTTATATTAACTCCCTGGCTTTGAGTCCCCTCAATGTAGAATTAATTTTATATTTTTTCAAGAAAAATATTTACATAAGCTTGACATGTATATTTCACATGTACCCTAGAATATGTAGAGGTCAACCCACTACACTAGTCCCAGCTGTCAGTTGTAACACATCACATGCTCCCCTCTTCCCTCACCTAAGAACACTGTTCTTTGCATAGTTTAGTTGAAATGGGGATCACTTGGGTCAGAACTGAAGACCTTAAAATATATGTTTATAGATATTTTTGATTCAGTGAGATCTCTAACAATCACCGTTGTGCCTTAGAAAACAGTGACTCCAGTGAAGGTTGCCTGGGAAATCCCGCAGGTTATTTATCAGTAATCATTCACTTAGAACCTAAAAGTTGTTCTGGGATATGAAGGCTGTAAAATGTGTTAATATTTTATAGTTATGTGCCATTAGATGGAATGGAGGTCTTTGAAATATCATCTTGTTAATCAGTTGATCTTTCCCCTCAATAATTAGATCTTTCAATTTACTACTAAAATTACTGGCAGTGGCATTTTCTGATGATATAAAATAAAATTCACTTAATGAAAAAATGACATTTAAAAATAATAGAAAATTTTCAGTATTGAATCTAATTCTCTCCTCATTTTTTTGTAGCTAATTCAAGGCTAGTACCATTTGAATTTTGAGCTTCTAATTTTTAATGGTTTAAAATTGAGGTAATTAGAAAGTACAGGATAATGACTAATTAGAATATGAACAGCACTCTGCCTAAAGCACAAATAATGAGTGGGAAATGTGTTTAATTTTTTTAGCGTTTGAAATTATATTGGTATTTGAAAAGTGCAATTATCATTTTCAATTGCAATTTTGCTCATATAAGGACATGTGAAAGCAGAATTGTAACTTCCGACCTCTAAGTTTATTGAAATCTGTAAAATAGTCATCATTTCCTTTCAAATTTTGAATATATTGTAAATTTGGGGCTGAGATTTTCTTCTATAAAATAGAATATTTGCAGTTATATTAACACATGCATCTCCTCTACTTTCTGAAGTGTGTCAGGCAGCTGACTGCTTCACACTGGGCCAGTTGGCATTTGTGGAGCAGCCGAGTCTTCTCCAAGATGTGTGACCAAATTTACATTCTGACTTTTCACTTACTCTGTCACCAGATGACTGTGATCTAAGGATTTGCTTATACCAACCACCATATTTATTTCTGTAGATATATGTTTTAGTAAAATTGTAATAATACAATATGGACATTTTAAAATGTGGATAAATTTATGTTGAGAAGGGTGGCGTCAGAATCAACCGTAAGTTATAATTATTGTTTTTCTATTCCTTTACATACATCTCAACACATTTATTAATTATGCATCTGTGAAAAAAGTTCTCCATATCCCAAGCTGGCTTGACCAGTGGTCCTGATTGCTATAACTGCCAGAAAGCTGGGGTTGCCACGTATCTACCAGACAAGCTGGTTAAGGCAAGCTTTTCCTAGCTGTGAAAATTGAGACCAAACCTTTGCGAGACATAGAACTATATACTGTTTAGGTGACTTTCCAGCTTCTCTGTGTTCTATCTATGTTTTTTTTTTCCTAATTGCAGCCAAATCATTATTCATTATTCACACTGGATATAACTATTCTCCTATGGGAACTTAGACTCCAGATGCCATTATACAGAAAACATATATTGGTTATCAAGGTCAATAGTTAGAATTTTGCAATAATTCAAGAGAACATTTATTTGTTTCCAAACTAGGTAAAAATATATATATAAAAGTTGTCAAATAAGAGCTGCTTTCTGGTCTGAACCATGCTGAAGATTGTCATCGGTTTCACTGGGGGTCACGGCAGCTTGTTCTAACATAAGCATTGGGTTTCCATGTGAGCTCCCCTCAAAGTCACAAGAAATTTGACACAATCATATGCAATGTGAAATGATGAGCACTTCCAAATCACAGATGAATTATATGAACACCCTTTCCATCCGGCTTCACTCTTGTGATTACTCAAGGAGATTAGGTTGGTGATCTACAGATACCACTCTTCTCTCCCCCAGGGAAAAGTCTAGGAATGAGATAGTCAAAAAAGAGAAGAGTGCATCAAAGAGGACAGACCTGTGGAAAAGAAACCACACAGGACTCCCATTAACAGGATTTCAGAATAAACTTAAAGAGTTAGCAGAAAGTGTAAATGACTCATATTAAAGAATCAAGATAAAATTTGGTTATAATAACCACAAAATAGTTGAAACTGTCTTCAAGTTTTATTAATATATATACATATATACATATACACATATACACATTACACATATACACATATACATGTATATATTAGTACCAAAAGTTATGTGCTTAATAATTCAACAGCTTTAAAAAAACATACTGTCCATTTTTTACATGATAATTTAAAATAAAATTAAAGTGTCTTTGGATATACTCTCAACATCTTTAAATTAAAATCCCCCTTATTTGGCATTGTAGTCATTTATTATCTTTAAAGGATAAAAATTGTATTGTTCTTTTACCTCAATATTTACTTCCCAAATTACCAGTCAAATCAAGTTTTCATGTTTATTAATCATTATTTCATAAACAAGCATAAATTTTTCAAGCAACAGTATATTTGATATAGTTTTAAGTACTGTAAACTGTTATTTGATGAGAAGAGAAATATAGAGCAGTGCTATCTTTAAATACTCAATTGTGCTATAATGTGTTAGGATTCTGGTACTATAACATATAAAGCACCGAAGGTTTGAGCTTGCAGTTAGAGGTTTCAATGTATTTGTGTAGAAAAGAGTATCTGTTCACCTATGGCTTGGAACTCAGAAGAGAGCAGAGGGAAGGCCCTTCAGCACATATGTAAAGAGAAAGAGTCTGAATCCCTCACTGTCCTTGAGTCTTGAAACGTTCCATGAACTTCCTTATTTATCTCTCTGGGATGAAGTGTTCAAACAAAATAAGGCGAACTACACAGTACTTCGTAATTACATCTTGGGCCACAGACTCTGATGCGAGCTTTAGCTACAACACATTAAGTTTGTTTTTTTTTTTTTTCCCTCAAATCCATGATATTGGGAAATTCATCATCCCATTAAGTTTGAAATAGGTCAGGAGTTTGATATGAACTTTAGAATGTGGATGGAGGTGAAGTTATTAGACCCTGTAAGAGACAGTGTGTTTCTATTCACTACTCTGGTAGCTTCCATTTTCTCCATGAGAAGTCAATTTTCCTAGTGTCTGCTGCCATTCAAGTTTAGCATAAAACTGGTACAAGTTGGAAAGGCAAACCTCTGCTTCAGTCGTTAGCCAATCTAACACAGGCATTTCTCAGCTATAGGAGTAATAAATCAGCTACCTATAAATGTTCCTAGAAACAAATTGAAAAAAATTATATCATCCAGAATAAAAGAAGGAGAGAAAATATAAATTGACACAAGTTATTCAAGTCTGCTAAGGCTGCAAAGAAATAACTGAAAGAAATTATAAGTAAATATAAAATAAAGTAGCATTTTTCTCCTGCTAGTTCATTTGGTTAGATACAGTACAAATGAAGTTGCACACAGTTAACTATATATTACAACACTTTGAGAACCCATATTGGGTTTCTTAAACTTGTCCATATTGGGTTTCATGGTCTGGGTTGAATGAAATTCTAATTATTACGGGTGACTTCAATGCAAGAATGGGATTGGAGAAAGAATGGACTATCATGTTCTGGGAACATATGAACTCGGACAAAGGAACAATAGAGGAGAATAACTGCTTGACCTCTGTTGTAAAAATGATTTGTACATATCCAACACAAAATTCAAGCAGGCTAAACCATCAAGATGGTGGACATGGGAATCTCTTGGCAAAGGAACCTACAGTCAAATTGACTATAAACTGGTCAGCAGAAAACTTATCTATTTTCTGAAAGAGCTATCATTTCCTAATGCTGCTGTAGGGTCAGATCACCAACTTCTGATGACCAATATTCACCTGAAACTTAAAAGAGTCATACCTGGCAGGAAGAACTAGAAGATCTATTGTAAAGTACCGATGAGCCCAGCTGTTCAGAGAGAGCACAAGAGAACTGTTGAAATAAGGATGAGGGAAACCATTAAACAACTGTTTAAAAATAAAAAAAGTGAATGGGAGAAAAATCCAAAGAGATATACAGGAACCTTAAAGGAGACACTTGGTTATGTAAAAGGAGCAATACCAGATCAATGACTTATTGTAGAGATGATCAACCTGGCAGAAGAAAGAGGAAAGATAAGGAACAAATGAAGAGGCAATCTGCAGGCAGCAGAACACCACAACTATGTGTGTAGGGAGGGCATAAGAAAGGCAAAGAAGGATAGAGAGCTGTATATACAAGGTGTATGCAAAGAGGTCAAATGGGCTACACTCCATAATAAAACACATCTGTCTACGAAGCTATCAGATGGATAACTGACAGAAACGCTCCCCAGATTTGGGCAATTAATGGTGGATGAGGTCTTTAATTAAAAGAATCTGGGAAAGTAAAGCAAAGATGGAGATAATACTTTGACACCCTTTACAATGACCCTAATACTGTAAACATAGAATACAATGAGAAACATTTTGACAGTCACTCAAACACCAGAGATGATGAAGAAATATTAAATATTGACAGGAGTGAGATAGAAGAAGCTATTAAGAAAAAGAAATGCAGGAAGGCTCAAGGAGTGGACGACATCATGGTGGAGGAACTGGAGGTGGCTACAATGGGCTCAGGGTGCTAGGCACTTCTCAGACTCATCAGAGAGATATGGGAACATAAAGTGATACCCACACAAAGGAAGTACTCAATCATAATTCTCATACACAAGAAGGACAAGCCAGACCGCTCAAATTGCAGGGGCATTAGCTTCTTATGCCATAAGCAGTAGATTTTTCTCTTCCATTATCCTTCAGAGGATCAAGAGCAGAACAGAGGGATTCCTAGCAGAGGCTCAGTGCCGACTCAGAGCTAGCAGAAGCACAATTGATCAGATCTTCACTTGAGGCAACTGGCAGAAAAATACAAATAATTTGGAGAAGACTTATATGTCTTTTGCATTGACTTCAGGAAGGCATTTGATAGCATTTGGAGAAAAAGACTCTGGGAAACAAAGAGGTTATACAGGTACCCAGAGAAAATCATAAGAATACCTGAAAATGCCTACAGAGATAACTTTTCATTAGACAAAGTCTGTGGAGAATTAAGTGATCCGTTCAAGACAATCGTAGCAGTCTTGCAAGGGTGTCTCCTCTCACCACTATTCTTTAATACATTCCTGGAATTAATAATAATGACAGCCCTGAAAAATGAGGAGATAGCCATGCAGATAGGTAGTGTGTGATTCTATAACTTGTGTTTTGCTTCCAATACAGCAGTACTTGCTGAAATTTCAAATGAGCTGCAGGCCATGGCAAAAAAAATGTGGTGGAAGTAAGTGAAAACCTTAGTAAGAAAGTAAACATTGAGAAGGTGAAATACAACACTTGGAACAGGCCTACAACGGTTTTAACATTGTTATAAAGAATCAGAAACTCAAGGAAACAATCAATTTTGTTTATCTATCTGGGAGGAAACCTCACTTCAAAGGAGGGAACTATTTCAGACATCAAGAGAAGGATAGGGATAGCGAGGGCTGCATTCCAGGCACTAAGAAAGGTTTAGTCAAAAAGAGACTTAACAACAAAATTAAAAGTATATGAGACTCTTGTCTTTACAACTCCAAAACCTGGACAATGAAGTAGGTCACTAGTGAAATGCAGAGTTCTGGAGTCAGGCTTTCTGAGGTGGAATCCTAAATGCACATCTTCAGAAGAAATTATTTCAGATTGTTTTGTCCTAACTGTAAGATACAGATAATATCACTTATTTAGAGAATTCATCTGTATGAATTTTTGAAACTCATAGTCTTTTTTTAAACCCCACCTTAAGTTTTTTTATGATTCAATAGTAGAAAATTGAAGGCTACGTTATCTACTAGACAGAAATGTATTGTATTTGTCATGGTTCTGAGGTTAAAAGGACTAAGATGAAGGAACAGACAGGATTATGTCTTGTAACAGCTGTTTACTGCCTAGGGAAGATGCCCTGTTGCTGCTTGCTTCAGAGGCTGGAGTGATACAGTCTCCCATAGTAAAATGAAAGGAATGAATCTACTCTCTTATAACCTTTAACAAAATCTAATTCCAGCCACCTCCACAGACACCCTGTGGACTACTAAAAAACACTATCTCCTAATGGAATGTTGATGATGCAAAAGACATAAGGTCGCCACTGTGGAATTAATAAATTTATAAAATATAAAATAAGTATTTAATTCATCTTTGTCTCTGACTTGCAAGAATAAAGCAGAAGGAAAGTTATCAGTGAATAAGAAGGAGAACCCTTAACAGACACCAGATCTGTAGGCATATTGGTTTACTACTCTCTACCCTCCTGCAATGTAGGAAAGGAGGGTTTGCTCTTTAAAAGTCTCATCCATTTGTGGCCTTTTTTATAGTGTGAGCTGACTATTATTTGTGAGAAGAAACTTAGTTTGCTTAAGCCACAGTAAGTCAGAATCAAAGTATAGAGTAGCATACTTTGAGCATTTTTATAAATACTTGTTGTATTACTCTTCCTGGAAAGATGCATAGTGATGTATCTTTACCTTAGAAAGTACACTGAAGACAGTAAACTCTTTGAGGCAAGTCCTGAAATGGTGATATGGTTGGGGAATCCTTACAGAAGCTTGGGGACTTACACCCTAATACTGCATTACCCCAAAGTACCACCCCATCACAGATGACTGTGAACCCTGTTGAAGTCAGAAGCCTAGGCAATCTCCTGCTTCCATGGTATTACATCACCTCCTAAGAGCACAGGTTCTGGAGGAAGGATGGCATACAGTTGGCAAAGATGGAGGGACTGAGCAGCTGGAATATCAGGTAATCATCTAATGACCCTAATTCTTACCTTCTAAAAGAAAGCAATAGCCATGTACTTTGTGGGGGTTCTCTTCCTTCAACAGAGATGCTCTGATCTTGAGAAGACAACAAGTAAGTGACAGAATGACATAGCTTAGATGAAGTAATAAAGGAAGGATGCCAAATGCAGAGCAGGTACTAATAAAACCCACGTATGTCACAACGGTGTCAAGAGATAGAATGGCAGTGAATGGCAAAATAGTAAATTAGAAACTGTGTGTAAAGCACAGTTAAGAAAAAATGAGAGTGCATCTTACATAAAATTTCAATGCAAATTGTTTATTTTTGTTGAACTTGGGTCTTTTGATGTAGCTCAGACTGACCTTGAACTTGCTTACCTGCTGCCTAAACCTTCAGAAATTTGGAAATATGTGTCCTTTGGGATTCTCAGAGAAGTAAAAAATAGTACTTATTTCCAGGCAAATAATGATGTAGCAGATAGCTAAGAGCAATTGTGTCTTACTATATTGAGACAGCAAATTGACGTTAATTGTGTGTATAATTTTATAAAGGACATAATCCACTTGTACCTTCAGCATTGGAATTGGATGAAATTCTGAAGAATACGGCACTTTAAAAAAATATCTAACATACCTACCCTTAATGCAAACTCTCAATAAACTCATAAATTGGGGTTTAGAGAGATTGCTTAGTGTTTAAGAAAACTTGCTGCTCTCCAAAGTGGCTGTACCAATTTTCACTCCCACCAGCAGTGGAGGAGGGTTCCCCTGACTTCACATCCTCTCCAACAGTATCAGTCCTCAGTGTTTTTAATTTTAGTCATTTTGATAGATTTAGTATGGCATCTAGGGAACCTCTGGCAGAAGGACCAGGATCTATCCCTAGTACACAAGCTAGCTTGTTGGAACCATTCCCTATGGTGGGATGCCATGCTTAGCCTTAATGCAGGGAGGAGGGACTTGGTCCTGCCTCAACTTAATGTGCCAGACTTTATTGACTCTTCATTGGAACCCTCACCTGTTGGAAGGAATGGATGGGGGTGGGCTTAGGAGGAGGCAAGGGAGAAATATGATACCTTCCTCTGGGCTGGGACAATAAGCATGTTTGTGATATGCAAGCATACATACAGAAAACACACATACACCAACAAAAAAATGAATCAAAAAGAAATTTGCAAATGAATATACAAAGAACATTCAAATTTTACTGCATATATAATTTTCAAATTCATACTTTGAGAAGAAATGATGTGGGAGTGTCATATATCAATCTGTTGATTTCATTGGTTAAGTAATAATAAACCAACTGCTTGGCCTCATAGCTTAGAACATAGGTGGGCAGAATAAACAGAATAGGATGCTGGGCAGAAGAGGAAGTGAGGTCAGACTCTGCTCTGCTCCCGGAGAGACTCAACAACTCTGCTCTCTGGAGCAGAGACACCATGGACGGAGGCTAGAATCTTCCCGGTAAGCGCACCTTGGGGTGCTTACAGGCATTATCAGAAATGGGCTAGTCCAAGTGCGAGAATTAGCCTGTAAGGGCTAGAGTTCATGGGCCAAGCAGTTCTTAAATGAATACAGTTTGTGTGTTGTTATTTCGAGCATGAGCTAGCCAAGCGGCAAGGGTGTTGGGGACGCAGCCCCGCAACTCGTATTACAACAAAGAAAAGCAATCAGCTGTTTTTATTGAAGCACTAAGCAACGTAATCACACTATGAAGAATAATTCCTTGGCCAGTGAAAATATCGGGAAGGTTTAGATCTGTAAAACATCTTTCTGCCCGATGGTTGTAATGCATGCTGCCTCACTTAATTTTTGGCAAGTTGATCCATACTGATGGAATGAATATATTTCTAGAAACCATAGAGTATTTTATTTTCAAATGGGAGGCAATAATTTTCTCAGTAAAACTAAGCTGCATATTTTACCTGATCTTCACAAAGTACTAGAAGGAAAAAAATCCAACCCATGGCCAAAGGATTAAAGGATAATTAGATTCATCACCTTTGTATGGCTCAGAAATATTATCTTACACCTTTTTGTGGATGAGATATTCTAAGGAAATTAATGGATTTCTGCTCTGCGAAAGGGTGCTTTTCTCTCAATTGAAGGACTCGTGTAGTGGGTAAGCAGAAATACCACTGAGCCATACATCTGACCCACAGCTTTTCTATTTAGAGAAATATAGCATATTGGTTTCAAATTTACATTTCTTCTCATTCACTGCCTTATTTGATCTTGTAGAACATGCAATTCAGAGGAAACTCATTTACAAAGGCAATCATAGTATAGAACAAGATTTCTGCCTAGGAAACCTTTTATATTATATTTTGCATTAAATTTAGTTGATCTACGACTATTGCTGTTGTTTCCATGTATTTTGTCTCTTACACTGACACTGGCTTTGAACTCAGAGCCTTGAGTTTGCTACATGCACTTTGCACTGTTATACTTACCCGCTGGTAAGCATACTTTTTCATCTTTCTGTAAACTTTTCCTTCTAAATTTCCCTTCTGCAATGATATATACTTTAGTTTGTCACATATGATTTGAGTATCTTAAATCCGAAGCTAGAAATCCCAAGTGTTTGAAATCCTGAACACATTTAAGCGCAGATACACCGTCACAAAGAGAAAATTTCACTCCATTAAAATTTTTTCATCCACAGAACTATAAAAAAAAGTAACACAAAATTGCCTTCATTCAGTTTGCATACCATACATATGAGTCACAAACAAACTGATATCTCAATTTATATATGCCAAAACTAGAATATTGCAAAAGTCAAAATATTTGGAGTCTCACATATTTTGATAACAGATATCTAGACTATTTTTTACTAGGTTCTGAGAGTATAAAATTGTAAGATATGACCTATATTCTCGGTTAAGATACTTATTGATTTTTTCTGACAAATATTTCTTAATTATATCATAAAAAATCATTTACATAGTTGTCTGGTTAAACTATGGAATCTCAGAGAAAGGAAATGCCTGTATTTAGGTAAAGTTTCAAGTGGAATATGGAATTCACCTAGATTTTCAAGATGAGTATTATGTCGAGAATAGGACAATTAACAAACAAAACAAAACAAACAAAAACACTGCAGGCTAAGGCAAACACAGAAGCAACAACATGAAATTGCTAACAATAATAAAGGCTATGGAGAGATCTAAATGCAACCAATAGTGTAGGAAGATGGTGGCAGAACTGATAGTCATTGGAAAATAGATCTGGAACCATGGAGGAGTTGTACATTACCCTAGCAGTTCCAATGTAGAGAAAAGGGGTCATGGGAAACCATATAATGATTTTTCCCATAACATATACATGAGACAGATCAAGTAAAGAAAAATTGTAGGGTACCTGAGAGACATGGAGCAACTATTAGAGATAAGAATTAATAGTACATTTGCAGTGTCAGAGCAGAAATAGTGTGTGTGTATTTCAGACATTTTTAAATTTTCAACAAAATTCAAGAAAGGAAATAGCTATGTCCTCAGTTTCACAATATCAATAATTAGCATTTGTGTTATAAATTTCTAAGATAGCCGGGTGGTGGTGGTATAAGCCTTTAATCCCAGCACTCTGGAGGCAGAGGCAGGCAGATCTCTTGAAGTTCAAGGCCAGCCTGGTTTACAAGAGCTAGTTCCAGGATGGGCTCCAAAACCACAGAGAAACCCTGTCTCGAAAAACCAAAAATAAATAAATAAATAAATAAATAAATAAATTTCTGAGGTATTTTTAATATGTACACTCAAATTTTGAGACATATACCATGGTATCTTCTGGAAATGCTTTCTAAATGTTGTTCCATTATGTCAAACATTGGCTAGACGAAATTTAAGTAATATACCATCAATTACTAACATTATTTGAAATGTAGGCAGATTTATCATTTAACAAATATTGTAGTAAATATTGTGTAAATATCTGTGCCCATAGGTTATTTCAGTGTGACTCATGTAAATACGTTATGGGAGGTCAAATGTTTGGCTCAAAGATAATACAAGGTATAAAGGCATTTAAACAATTGTGTTCAATATTTTTCAGAAAGCAATTTACATTCTTCCAGGAGTAGTCTCCTTCCTGATAGCCTTTAAAACAAAATTTCTTTTTTCTGACAATAGACCAGTATATCTCGCTGTTAATTTTACATCTCTTTGATTACTTGTGAGGGTATCTATCTGTATCTATCTGTGCTTCCCATACCTTGCCTATTCGGTAAGATTTTTGTAGGAATGTTTGTTGTTTCATGTTTGATTTTTAAGATGCTCAAGGGCTCTAGTTTCTCTCAGTTTGTGGTCTCCTTTTTTTATTTTCATAATGGCATTTGTAAAGCAATATTAAAGATAGTTTCATGGTATCCTTTGTATCATTCACTTTATGTATCTATAAAAGCTTTACTTTTCAAAAGCTGAAAAAAATGTTTATTTATGTAACATTTAATAGTTCTACATGCAAACATATAAACAGGTCAGGGTCAGTTCACTGCATTGTGAGATAAAAGTTCATGAATTTGCTATTTGCTTTCTTACTGTCATTCATGCACCCTTGTTTTGAAGCAAACCAAGGTCTTGTTCTGTCAAGGTTAGTCTCAAATTTGATATGTAGCTATGTATCAAAGGATGACCTTGACTATTCCATCCCCTCTGCTGCTTCAGTGCTGTGGTTACAACCAACCATCATGCCTATTTATTTGTTTGTTTTTATCTTTATTTAGTTTAATTTTTTTGTTTGTTTTAGAGACTGGTTTCTCTGTGTGGCTTAGGAGCCTGGAACTCATTCGGCAGCCTGGACTAGCCTGAAACTAACAGAGGTCCCCCTACTTCTGTTGGGTTTAGCGGCATGTGCTACTACCAGTCAGTTCTCATGCCTAGTTTTTTTTTGTTGCTGTTGTTATTGTTTTTCATTTTTTTAAAAAAGAAAACAAACTGGGCTGGAGAGATGGCTCAGAGGTTAAGAGCACTGGCTGCTCTTCCAGAGGTCCTGAGTTCAATTCCCAGCAACCACATGGTGGCTCACAACCATCTGTAATGATGTCTGGTGCCCTCTTCTGGCATGCAGGCATATATGAAGGCATAATGTTGTATATAAAATAAATAAATTAATTTAAAAAACTCTTAAAAAAAGAAAACAAACTATCTTTTTTCTTTTTACATACCAATCCCAGTTCCAACTCCATCCTCTCCTCCCATTTCCACCCTTTCCTTCCCCACCAAATCCCTATCCACTCCTCAGAAAAGGTAAGGCATATTGCTTTGGGGAGGTCCAAGGCCCTCCCTACTATATCTAATCTGAGCAAGGTATCCATTCAAAGAAGATAGGTTCCTAAAAGGCTAGTACATGCATCAGGGATAAAAACTGGTGTGACTGCCAGTGGCCCCTCAGTCTGCCCCAGCCATGCAACTGTCACCCACATTCAGGGGAACAAATTTGGTACTATGCTTGTTCCTTTCCAGTCCAGTTGGTGTTGCTGAGCTCCCATTAGCTCAGATTGGACCCAGCATGGTTTTGATTTCTTTGTTCATATTCTCATACCTCCTACTCTTCAACTGGACTTTGGGAGTTCAGTTCAGTGCTGCAATGCAGGACTCTGCCTTTGTTTCTATCAGTTGCTGGATGAAGGTTCTATAGTAATATTTAGGATATTCATCAGTCTGATTACAGGGCAAGGCCAGTTCGAGCACCCTCTCCTCTATTGCTTAGGGTCTTAGCTGGGGTCATCCTTACTGCCTAGTTTTTAATGCACTGCTAGTGTACCTCTTCAGCAGTTAGGGAAAATAAACAAGAGTTAGGTGAGTAAGGAGGGAAGTGGACCTGAAAAGAGTCAGGGAAGAGTGGGTGTCTATGACCAAAACACATTCTCAAAGAACTTTAAATGAAAAGAAGTCTACTTTATATTACACAAACTTGATAGGCATGAGAAAAACTATGCAAACCAACAAAGCTGAACTATACAAACCAAATGATTTAAAGTGGCTAAAAAAAGTTTTCATTGAGAATACTTCATTAATGTGTTTGTACAAAGAAATTCAGAAGAACAAAATAATGTGCGAAAAGGAGATACCTTTCGAGCCACGAAGAGCTAAGATTCTGATTCATCTAAATGTTCAGTCTAAATGTCACCTGTGCTACTAGGTGTTCAAGATCCAGGCACCCAGCTGGGGATGACTGAAGAGTGGAAAAGATCTCCTGAGATGTTG
Organism: Alexandromys fortis; assembly: GCF_014885135.2. Lineage (NCBI taxonomy): Eukaryota > Metazoa > Chordata > Mammalia > Rodentia > Cricetidae > Alexandromys > Alexandromys fortis. The sequence goes on from NW_026067917.1 coordinate 10,194,119, forward strand.
TAGATGCACAGGTGAATTAGTGGAGCAAGCAAGAGGGAGGCTTGCAGCTGGAAACTTTGATACTATTAAGTCTTGCTGGTTCATGCACAGTGTGTCTGCTGCAAATGAGTATTTTCAGCGTAGTAACTTTTATGGACAAAAATCAGTGCTCTAAGCTGATAAGAAAATTCATGTTTCCAAAGGACACCCTGAAGTTGCTACTTTGTTTTTATTTGAGCAAAAAAAGAATTACCATTTCTTTGACAAAATACAGTTACTGGTAAATTAGTGACCTTAAGGCTACAGTAAGCTGTTTGTATTTAGGATTACCACCCCTGATTTGATTGGATAGGCAGAGAACAAAAGAGAAATGAAGAGTGAAGCAAGGTCCATCCAGTGCCTCATTTTCACTTCTGGTATAATGGTGGGCTGAATGGGCATTGCCAGGGAAATGCATCCCACACTTGATACTTGAACACAGAATAATAGAAAGATCCTGAAATATGACAGAGACAAGCAGAAAATGATAAATGTTTCCTGCTCATGTCAAGCCATTTTTTTTAAGGAGACTACTATGAAGAAGAGGAAGTTCGGGATGCAAATAAATACAAGGTACGGATAAGAGCTTTTGCAAATGAAAAGTAGACCAAAGGAGAATGGAGAGAATGCACATTGATAGTGACCTGGTCAAAATGATTGGAGGAAGTAGCACTTTAATGTATCGAAATGGTAGAAAACATAGAACATGAGAAGATACAGCTCATAACCCCATGAGCTTCGCAAAGGATGGGATTAGGCAAGAAGGGTTCAGAATGAAACAGAGCAGGATTTGGACAGGGAAGTGGTAGAGGAGTTATACTTCTAAATGTGGTGAAGCATGGAATTGGAACAGAATTAATATAATGGAGAACAATGACAAACTATAAGTACAATAAAAACTACATCAAAGAATGAGGAAAACAGTTAATTTTAATGTGAGAAAAAGCACTCAGTAATCCTACATGCAAAAAAAAAAAGCCAAGACAAATGATATACACATAAATAAAGCACAGCAAGAGAATTAAAGAGGTAAAAGGAAATAAACTTTTTCACAGCACCATTTAATTTTAAGTAACTGATATTCAATTTTGGTAGAAAGTTTGTCGGTCTGACTCATGGGAATTGGATTGTAAATATGTATAATATGTAAATAGTCTTAATATACTTGAAGGATTTAGGAAGTTGGATAATAAACATGAAAGTGCTCTACAGTGAATATCATTACAGACGCAGGCAATGTTGAAAGGAATACCCAAAGAGCATTTTCAATTCTTGTCTCATGTTGACTTATATGTATTTAATTTCCCACATAGAGTTGCTTATGAAACATAAGCCCTTGCTTATTGAATTTGCTTTCTTTCAACTTATCTTCCTGTACAGCTTTACCTCCCAGGATCCTGTTCATGAGCTGCGTGTATCTGCTTCCCTCCGTTTATGTTTATTGCTTGTGTCATCTGGTTTTGGCCCAAAGACTCTAAAAGGCAGAAAGTCTATCTGTTTATCTTGACTGCTCCAGAAAAGAAGATATGATATGATAATGGTTGTCAGAGATTAATTCACTAGGCAACCATTAAATTGGCTTCATCTTAGAAAATGAATTTATTTTCTGATGTACTTTTATTTTTTTAGTAAAATTTATCATAAAATTTGGCATCTTTTAAAATATAGGTAGGTTTTGTTCATCAGGGAATTCTTGTTTGCAAATACACACTCGTCTTTAAAAATGTTATATCTCATTAAAGAATCTAAAGGGTTATCAATGGCTTACAATTACACTCAGAATGGGAATCCAAATTCTAAGGATTTATAAAAGTCTTACTAAGTATCACCTTGTGTATGTACTACAGAGCTCTTTTTGTAGTTTGCTTTGATTAAAATGTGCCAAAATATTAATTCAAATTGTCCTTTAGTCTATCTTACACATATAATTTTGAATGCTCATTTTTAATGTCATGGCTTTTTTTTGCTCCCATTAACAGGGTGTTAGTAGTCATTTAATTATTTACCAGTTTTTTTCCCTGTAAGAACTTGAAGAAGCAAAACAACAACAAAAACAAAACCAAAAAACAAAAAAACAGAAGACTAGGGTTTCAAAGTAAATCAGTGTACCAGTATTAACCCTTCAGGATGGAGGGGCTCTAAGGCTAGAAATCTGGTAAACAGATTCTGGTTTAGGCATTTTATAAGAAGCAGGGCTCCCACCTACTACCCTGTTGGTCCAGTTTAGTTGCCCATACCTGTGCCATCCCACTGTTTGCCTGCTAACAAGAAACTACCAATTTACTTTTCTTGTATTTTTCCTGTGTTCCTTATCAAGAAGGGACTTCTTTAATACTAGAAGTAAGAAAGCAGAGGCAGGTAAATCTCTGAAAATACAAGGTCAGTCTCTTATATTCTCTTGGTGAAGCCTGCATTAATAGTTCCTGTTTACTTCCCTAGATTTCCCACTTCCAGAAATCACTCAGGTTTTGTTTTCTTTATTGATTTTATTTCTATTTTCAAGTCTTGAACAATTTTGTTGCGTCAATATTTTTTTTCTCGGCTTTCTTTAAAATATTTATTCCTTTGCTCTTTAAGGACCTCTATCATCTTCATAAAGTTGGATTTAATTTTTTTCTTGTTGTTGTTGTTGTTGTGTTTCAGCTGTGTTGGAATTTTCAGTGTTTGTTGTAGGAAAGCTCAGTTCCAGTAAGGAACATATCAACCTGGCTCTTTTTTATTGTTTTCGTATGCTGTTGTGTAGGCATCTGGATTCCAGTTGGTTGTAGGTCTTGGTGCTGATTTCTGAATTTGTCTTTGTTGGATGGGTAATTTATTCCTTAGTTTCTGTGTTCTCTTTGGTCTGTTGGTCTGTGTGGCCTGGAGTTCTGGCAGTCATTCATGGACTCTGATCCAACAGGGAGTGTTTGCGCCATCTGGGATCTGGATTTCTGGTAACTAATGTATTTGTTCTTTGGTCGAGCAGGGGGTTCTGCCTGAATTGGAGAGTGAGAAGGAGAGGCATATTGGAGATAGTGGAAGGTATCACTGAAGAAGTGGGAGAATTCTGAGGGAAAGTGGAAGCATATCTGTTCTTCCGACTGCCTGACCTGAGTAGAAAATGCTTGACTGAGTTGGGGATGGAGGCATGACGTGAGGTGAGAAGGGGTAACAGCAGACTAGGTCTTTAGGAACATAACAGAGGGCATAGGAAAGTTCATCAGACCTGTAGATGGTAAAAGTTACTTTTTATTTATTTTCTATAATTATTCTATAATTGCAGATGCTCTGAGAGCCTTTCACCCAAGTAGGTTGATCCTTCTTTGACTAATACTTAGAGCAAATTGTCTAGAACATGGGCTGTTACAAATTAAGTGTGGAGGAAGAGGGGAACCTAGGATAATATTCCTGTTTGGGGGAGCCTTCTATCACTGACCCCACCCACCACCCCGCAGCCAGAACTGTTGCCATTTTCTTTTCCACTCAATCATCATATTAGGTTCCTCCAGAACTCAGGGTGTTTGGTAAAACCAGCAAAGAGGTTTGTACACACAACAGTCATATGGGGTGGCTTAGGTAGAAAAAGGGATATATGTGTGGATAGGCCTGCTACCCTAGCAGGAGCCAGGTGGGTCCTGCACAAATAGCTAAAGATTCTTATGGGTGTCAGCTCCCAATGAAATTTTCCGATACAGAAACACAAGTGCCCTCCCTAGGTCATTCATAGCTACATCCACTTCAAACAAAAAGCAAACTTGGCAAAAATTTTTTATATTTTGGAAAACAAGGTTATTTTGTGATTGGCTTACACATCAGAATGTACAAGAAACAGTAGAGAGAGTTAAGAAGGTCTTCCTTTCTTTCTGTGGCACTTCCAACAGGTGCCTGCATTTCAGCTGTTCAGGGCCCAAGAACTAGGTGTGGTTTAAGGAAGCTATCAAGCAGAACACTCACCTTCCCCATGCACCAGTTGCAGGTATATTGAGAGGGGAGTCTGAATTCCCCAAATCTTCCTTCCTAATAAGATGATTAGTTGTTCACTGTCCCATTTGCCCTCTCTCTTGCCTTAAGAGTAGCACATAGCCTCTGCTCTGGTTCTTCCAGGAGGAAACTCTTGTCCAAAATTCAAGGTCAAAGCGTTACACTCTTTCAGTCTCCAGGTCCTACACTTGTTACTCACTGTAATATGGGAGCTAACTGAGAGAACTCACCATGCTAGTTACTCAGACGGCACCTCCAATTGTGGGACAGGTCATGGATACTTCTGAGTTTTTCTCCAACATAATATTCAGTCGACTATATGACCTTGAGTAGAGATCTTCACAACTACTGGAAGAATTTCCAAGAATTGGGTTGGGGTGGCTGGTGGTCATCTAGCTCATTTCCTGGCACAGAAATATAATCATAATCCCAGGAAAGATGGAGACCAGAAGGCAGAGTTTTAGAAACAGTAAAAGTGGCAACACTTTCTCTTTGGGATGGAAAGGATGCTAAGGTGGGGCAGGAATCAAATAAATTGTTTCTGGACAGGGTGTCTCTCTCTCTCTCTGTCTTTTATGGGGTCCCTGGATCCTCCTTTTCTGCTATTGGTTCTGTTCAGATACCTACCTGTGTCTTCTTGCATTTCTCTGCTCAATACTTTGTCCTTCTGGCATAAAAACTACCATCTCTTAGAAGCTTGCTTTTTCTTTGCTTGGCTGTCACTCTTACTCTCCTTCATTCCCAAATACATTAATTCAATGTAAAAGTCATTTATGATCCCAAATTCCCAACAGGATAAGCATAAGTTTAGAATATATAAGCACATTAAAGATCAAAATTATTTTTAATGTACCAAAAACCAATGTTTAGGGAAAAGAGAAATTGTGCGTGCTGAAATGAAGCATATGACTACTAAGACAATCTCTAGACTTTATTTCTCTTCTTAGTTCTCTGCCTTTCTTCCTTATTTATCTAAGCATCAGATCCTCTATCTTCAGTACAGCCTCTATCATCAGCTCATGCCTGCACTTGTATGAAACACTGTACTCTGATTTTTCAGGTTTACCATGTGTTTTCTATAAAGAGAACAATAAGTTTCTAAAGTGCAACTAAATTATATATGATCCCATTTAGAATTCAATAACTCAGGATTTCCTCCAACATAATGTATGACTTCCTTTTTTATTCTGATCTAGCCCAAGTTCCTTAGCATCTAGTGTCCGTGCTGTTTCTTTAAACTTTGTCAAAGTCTCTTGGTACTCCAAGCAGGCACAGAGATAAACTCTGCTTTTCCATCATCCAAGGTCCTGATACATGGTTTTTCTAATGTGTCTATCATCTTATGCCAGCCTACAATTTTTTGGCTGGCATCCTTTCAGGATTAGTTTGATAGCTACTTTTCTGAAGTTGTGATATATTTGTACAAGTTCCCTTCTACATATATATTTATGAACATGGACAAATGCTCCTTGCATCTTCAGTATGAGCAATCCTCTTCCCATTTTACATTGGAGAATGCAGATACCAATGGCTGCACAACTTGCTAAGGATCAGGGAAAGATGAGTTGCTCATCCCTAAGGAAGAGCTACTCAAAGGCTTAAGGAACATCACAAAGCAAGGCCAGAAAGAGTAGAATATATGAAAGACAAGGAGAAGGACTGTGAAATACCATCTGGGAAGAATACAGTAATTGAGATTATGAATGACAGCTGTGGATGTGTATACTATGATTTCATAAAAATGGCTTATGGGCAGACACAATGAGAAGATGAACTCTGAAGACCCTAAATTACAGTGCTGAGGTCTTTAATATGAGTAGATTTGGGGGAAGAGGAAATTATGATACCATCAGTCTTCAAAGTTCTATTGCATGTGTCCTACATCTGTATAGACTAATAAATGGGTCATAAAGAAAATCAAAAGTTGGCCAAGTGGTTTTAGTATACCCCTTTAATCCCAGCACTTGGGATCACCTCCTTTCATCTATGCTTGATATTTCACCCAACCAAATTTTGTTTTTACAAAGACATTAGTCTAACTGAATGAGAGTCTACCCTAAGGACCTCATTTTAACTTGATTGCTTCTGTAAAGACTCTTCTGTGCAAATAAGGTCACATTCTCAATTACTGGGTGGAGGTTAGGGCAACAACATTACCTTTGCAGGGATAGAAATCATCACAATAAATGTAATATGCTTTCCAGGAGTTCTGCTAGATTACAGTTTTAATTTCAAAGCCTTTTTTCTATTATTGCTGTAGCAATTTTAGACTGAAATTATCTGCATATATATTTATCTCCAGAGGTCTGGGAGGAAATAGTGTGTGATTTTTAGGTTTGGGTCCAATAGGTGCAAAGAATGTTGGCTTCATATCGAAGGACTTTTGGATGTTCTAAATAAATTTGAATTTTAGCTTGAAAAAAGATCTCACAAGCTACAGTAGTATCTTTTCTGTGCCGGTACTGTCCCATCCACACCACATGACCCTGGTCCCAGTTGGTGGCAGGTTTCTGATGAAGTCCTTGGACATTTCTGGGTTCCAATTATTGCTTTGTCAGGTTTTCCTGACTAAATGAGCCTCGGTGCATTCTTAGGCTAAGGTTTTTCTAATCACGTGTTGGTTTCCTTTGTGGGGAAATATATTGTTCACACAATCAATCCTTACCTGATTTCTGAACAAGAAGATAAAATCCTTACTTATTAATGAAGACATGTTCAGATTTTGTATTTATTTTTAAATTCTCTATAAATTTAATTATACTTAGTACATAATTTAGCATCAAACTCTGATTTTGGAAAGAAAGAAATGTATACTAGTAACAATCTACTAAATTTCCAAGCATTAAAGAGGCAGCTTTGAGAAAACATATAACCTGGTAAAATACACAGATAACCAAGTTAGAATTTAATTTGCCTTTTTCTTCCTAGCAATGCTATCCACAAGTTCTTTAAAGAGGGTTTTGAAATTTTGCAATGCTAACAAATCTTGATTGGAGACCTGCTGAAGAGCTGAATTTTTT
>NW_026067917.1:10201344-10266608 GCF_014885135.2 Alexandromys fortis
TGTTTAGCTAGCTGTTCCCCTTGTGTATGCAAGAATTCTGACTAGGAGCTACATCTTCTCTTTGTACTTGCTCTTTCCTAGTTTTGAATTGTTCATATTAATAAAATAATGATCTATTTGTACTTGAGTTTCATGCATGGAAATAGATATGGATCTATTTGCAATCTTCTACATGGTAACATCTAATTATGCCAGCACCATTTCTTCTTTCCATTGTATAATTTTAGCTTCTTTGTCAAAAATCAGGTGTACATAGGTGTGTCAATTAATATCCAAGTCTTAGATTCAATTCCATTTTCCCACCCATCTGTTGTTATGCCAATATCAAGCTGTTTACAAAACTGTAGTTCTATAATAGAGCTTGATGTGAGTGATGGATGCCTCAGGAAGTTCCTTTATTTTATAGTATTGTTTTGGTTATCTTGGGTGTTTTGTGTTCTTTCAAGGTCTCTGAAGAATTGTGTTGGGATTTTTTATCAGGATTGCATTGAATCTATAGATTGCTTTTGGTAAGATTGCCATTTTTATTTTGTTGATCGTACCCATTCAAGAGCATGGGGAGATCTTCCCATTTTCTGATATCTTCTTCAATTTCTTTCTTCAAAGACTTAAAGTTCTTATCATATAGTTCTTTCACTTCTTTGATTAGTGTTACTGCAAGGTATTTTCTGTTATTTGTGGCTATTGTGAATGATGATGTTTCTTTGATTTGTTTCGCATATATTTGTTTCGTATATATTTGTTTCGCATATATTTGTTTCGTATATATAAGGGCTCCTAATTTTTTGAATTGATTCTGTATCCTGCTACATCACTGAAGGTGTTTATCAGCTATAGGAGTACACTTGTGAAATTATTGAGGTCACTTACATATACCATCATATAATCTTCAACTAGTGAATGTTTGACTTCTTCCTTTACAATTTGTATTCCGTTGATCTCCTTTCATTGTCTTATTTATCTTTCTAGAACTTTGAATATTATGCTGAATAGATATGGAGAGAGTGAACAGTCTTATCTTGTCCCTGATTTTATGGAATGACTTTGAGTTTCTCTCCATTTATAATTTGATGTTGACTTATACCTTGCTGTATATTGTTTTTATTATGTTTAGATAAGATCCTTTTAACCCTGATATCTCTAAGACTTTTCTCATGAAGAGATGTTGGATTTTGTCAAATGCTTTTCCAGCATCTAAGAAGATGACCATATATATTTTTCCTTTAGTTTATCTATATGGTAAATTACATTGATAGATTTTCGTATGTTGTCCCATCCCTGCATCTCTGGGAAGAAGCCAACTTGATCATGGTGGCTGTTCTTCCTGATTACCTGAATTCAATTCAAATCACCAAATTTGCAGTTCTTTACCATTTGCAGCTTCAGTCCCAGGATATCAGACATCCTCTTCTCTTCTTTGTAGACATCAGGCACACATGTGACATGCAGACAAATATACAGCCAAACCATTTAGATGCAGAACAATAGAAAGTAAAACAACATAGATTTTACTTGTCTATTTTTGCATGTTTCGTGTATTTTTAAGTAAGCCTAGATAATGATTTATTTCCTTATGGATTTTTGAACATCTTATTTTTATTTGTCTTTGATTCCTGTCTTATCACTCTGAATTACCTTCCATTACCCCTCCCTAGTTAAAGTTTTCTTAATTTCCCATTTTATAATACCTCCATCCCACTTTCCTCGTTCTAGAAGTTTTATTCTTTCCTCCCAACATAGTGATTTTTAAAAAAAAAATTCTGGCTTTGTGCAATAACCTCAGGCAATGTGATTAAACTAAAGTTTCAGCTTGTGAGTGTAGAAATAAGTGAGAATGTAAAACATTAGTCTTTCTGGGTCTGGGGTACTTTATTCAGCATACCTTCAAGTTCATTTATTTTCCTGAGGAATTCGATATTTTATTTTTCTTTACAGTTGGATAGAATTTCATCATGCATATCCAGTCATCAGTGAAGGAAATCTAAGTTGTTTCCATTTTCTAGCTATTGTGTATAGAGCAGCAATGAGCACATGTGTCTGAGCTCGTATCTGTGGTATGCTCTTTAACCCTTTGAGTATATGATAAGAAGTGATAAAGCAGTTTTAACCCAGGCTTTTTCAGACCCAGGCCAGCTGGCCTTGGTGAGTTCCCGATAGGACATCCCCATTGTCTCTGTGTGTGGGTGCCCCCCTCGCGGTCCTGAGTTCCTTGCTCGTGCTCTCTCTCCTGGTGCTCCTAATTTGGACCTTGAGATTTCAGTCCAGTGATCCAATGTGGGTCTCTGTCTCTGTCTCCTTTCATCGCCTGATGAAGGTTAATATTCAGGAGGATGCCTATATGTTTTTTCTTTGGGTTCTCCTTCTTATTTAGCTTCTCTAAGAACCCGAATTATAGGCTCAATGAGGACTACTGAGACCCCAAGAACAATGGCAATGGATTTTTGATCCTACTGCACCTATTGGTTTTGTGGGAACCTAGGCAGTTTGGATGCTCACCTTACTAGACCTGGATGGAGGTGGGTGGTCCTTGGACTTCCCACAGGGCAGGGAACCCTGATTGCTCTTTGGGCTGACGAGGGAGGGGTCCTTGATTGGGGGAGGGGGAGGGAAAGGGGAGGCGGCGGTGCAGAAGAGAATGAAATCTTTAATTAATTAATAAAGAAATGAGTAAATTTTTTTTTAAAAAAAGAAGTGATAAAGCGGACTGATGTGGTAGATCTATTTTTAGTTTTTTGGGGAGAATTAACCATTCTGGTTTTCATGGTGTATTTGCCGGTTTTCAGTCCACACACAGGGAATGTGAATTTTCCTTTTCTTGCAGCCTTATCAGCAATCGGTATCCATTATCTTTTTTTGATCTTAGTTGCCCTAATTGGGGTAAAGTGAAATCTCAAAATAGTTTTAATGGTTATTCACCAAACTAATAAGGATGTTGAACATTTTAAAAGATATTTCTTAGTCATTTTAATTTCTTTGAGAAATATCTGTTCAGATTCATAACAAATGTCTTGATTGGCTCATTTGTTTTTAAAATTCTTTTTCTTACTTCTCCATATATTTATGCTTTCTTCTGAACAACCTTGAACAATATTCCCAAGTGAGAAAAAGACAAAAGTCTCCTGAATTAAGTTGGGCTTGTGTCTGTGGCCCTAATATTCCACTACTTGAGTGGCTAAGCCAGGAACTAGCTTGAACAAGGTCCATTAGGGCTACAGACTATATTCGAGGCTCCAAGGCTAGCCTGAGAAACCTTAGTATGTGCCTGCACTAAAAAATTAATAAGAAGAAAGAGAAGGCTGTAGATGTAGTTCAGTAAAAAAAAAAAAAAAAAAAAATACCCCTGATATGCCCAAGGCACTTTCATTGATAAGGTTAAATTCTTATCAATGAAATTAACTGGAGAGAAAATAAGGCTCCAGAATATGAGCTACCTCATTAAATTTTGTCTCTTGATTATTGTGACAGAAACCCTTTTCTTTGAACATAGCACACACGAGGGCACAAATCGTGCACACACAAAACACATACAGCTGACAGAATCTCAAGACTTCCTTCTTTGCTCTCTGAGAGATGAGATCCCCCCTTTCAGCAGCACTTCCCTGTAGCTGCAAATGCTGCCAGCATGGCTTACAGGCTTGAGTACAGTTGACCTGGGATTAAGCTGGCCTCCAAGTGCAAGGGCAGTGGTCCTATCAGGTCAAATATGGCAAAGGGAAGCCTAAAAAGTGTTTTCTAGAGGTGGAAACCAAAACGGTTTCAACTTAGGTAAAGAAAATAGCCTGAGCCTGGAACCAACCTAGACACCACTAAACTGAAGAATGGATAAAGAAAATGGTACATTTACACCATGGAGTATTACTCAGCTGTAAAAAACAATGCCATCTTGGAATTTGCAGGAAATTGGATGGAACTAGAAAAAAAAAAATACTTTGGGAAACGGGGAGGAGGCGGAATTTTTTTTCAACAACTAAAAAATAAATAAACAATAAATAAATAAATAAATAAATAAATAAGAAGAAAAAGAATACTATCCTGAGTGAGGTAACCCAGACCAAGAAAGAGACAGTAGGTACTCACCTATATGTGGATGTTAGACATAAAGCAAAGGATAACCAGGCTATAATCCACAACCCCAGAGAAGCTAGGTTAAAAGCAGGACACTAAGAGAGACACATATTGAGGACCCCATGATAAGGAAATAATTAAGATCTCCTGGGTAAACTGGGAGAGGGGAATAAGGAAGGAGATGGGGACTGAGAACATGAGGGCTTGAGACGGCCAAGTGGGAGGGACAAAGAGGGAGAGCAGTGGAAGTTATATATGGATAAAGGGAGTTATTATAGGGTTAGGGAGAAACATGATGCTAGGTAAATTCTCAGGAATCCACAAGAAGGACCCCAGCTAAGGCTCCTAGCAATAGTGAAGAGGGTGCCAGAACTGGCCTTACCCTATAATCAGATTATTGACTACCATAATTCTCATCATAGAACCTACATCCAATTACTGATGGAAGCAGATGCAGAGATCCCAGTTACACACTAGGTCAAGCACCCAGAGTTCAGTTGAAGAAAGAGAAGGGGAATTATATGAGCCAAGGGGTCAAGATCATGATTGGGAAAACCACAGATAGCTGACCCAAGTTAGAGGGAGCTCAGGAACTCTGGGCTGAGCTAGGGAACCTGCATAGGATCCATATAATGTTTCTGAATGTGGGTGAGAGTGTTGTGACTTCATTTGCTGAGGTGGGGGGAACACACTGTCAGTGGGACCAAACTTATTCTGGGTGCATGAACTGGCTTTTTGGAGACCATTACCTATGATGGTATACCTTGCTTAGGCTTGATAAAGGGTGGAGGAACTTGGTACTTCCTTGATTTGGTATGTCAAACTTTGTTGACTCCCCAAGGGAGGTCTTATCCTCAGAGGAGTGGATGAGGATGGAATGTGGGTAGATGAGGGGTGGGAAAAGTAGAGGGAGGGGGAACTAAGGCTGGTATATAAAAGGAAAAAAAAGCTTTGATAATAAACAAATAAATGTACAAAAAACATAAAATTGAATGCTAAGGTTTCTGAGATTTTCTGTATGAACAAATCTTTCTCTGATTGTTCACTGGGAAAGTATATTAGTTTTACTATAAATCACCTGAAACCTGCTGAAGTTATGAGTACAGCTCATTGTAATGAGCTTAGTTAATATAGGAGACATATTGCATTTGTGGGCAGTGTTTCAATCGATGCAATATGTTACACCAGAAAGTGCTGAGCCAACGTGAAGGTATAAGTGAAGGACTTCTCAAAACAGGTAACACAAGGTCATGTTGATAGAGACATATTGATAGAGAATATCCTTAGACTGGAAATTATAAACTGGAGAGATGGTTATTATTGTTATTCTTTTCTTTGTCTCTATTTATAAACTTTGTCAAAGGACATAGAGAAAAAAATGTACCAATCTATACATTCACAGTGTGGTACTGTCTACCAGAGCTTTTGGATTAGGTCTTCCAAAGATTGAGGATAGTCAACGTTTTTTTAATAACTTAAAATATCTTTTTAAATGTAGTAAGATTAATCTATGACATTTAAAAATTAAAATAGCATTTGCTTTATTCTTTGAGGGATGTATGCAGCATTTGTGTCTTTGTTTATCCACAGATGTACGTCCGTGATGTCCCTCTTGTGTAGTGCTCCAATATCAAGCAACTGAGCATTCACTCAGGAAAGGATGCAACCTTTCAATGGCCAGAACACTGTAACATTTCCGACTATTTGGGAGCTAATTTCATAATTAATGAGAGAAAAACAAAGGCAGCAGATGGGAGAGAGAAGAAATACAGTGACTGCAGCTGCCCCACCTTGGACTGCTACAGGAGCAGATTGTGGGGAATGGAGAACAGTCACCAATTTATCAAAGTCAATTGACAATGCCTGTTAGATTTCCTCACACTTTAGCGTCTTTCTGAATTCTGTGAATGAAATGCCAAGACAACTTTACAGTTCTTTTATAGTAAAGAAAGTCACATTTTACCCTCACTCTTGTCTATAAAACTCATAATTATTGCCTAATGTCAAGAAATAATGTGTTTATAGTTTGAAGAAAACAATTTTGCTTGATTTATACATATTTTATCTAGTATAATGTAGTCTTGGTCATATTTTATTATAATTCATATTTAAGATGAAGTATTGGTATGAAAAAGACAAATTAAGACTTTTTAAGCTAAAACTTCTACTACAAAAGTGTAAAGGAATAAAGGGTAATGGGGTACAGCCAATTACTTGATCCTAAGACTTATTTCTTATGTCCTTCAACCTACAATAAAAATATTTTATCCATTAATTGAACAAATTTGCACAAAATTTTTAGAGAAAAATGGGCAGCATTGTCTTCTAGATTTATAAATTTAACGTCCTAGTTCCCATGATTAACTGCAGCAAAACCTACAAGAGCCAACATTATTTATAAGAATGCTCTAAAAGTCAATCACACTGTTGCTGAATTGACCGTGATCAGGGAACCTGGGATATTGGAGGCTCCCAGAGCAAAGATGAGGGTCGAGGGTCAGCATGGAATTTTAAAGAGGACCAGGCTAACCTTAGCAGTGTGGGAGGGAAAGGCAACAGCAAATCATAGATGGCAACATTGAGGTAGGAATAAGAATCAAAGGGACAGGCATGAGGAAAGGACAAGACCAGAAAATGCATCTTCTGCACACATAGCTGGACCGGGGATAATTAGAAGTCCATTTGCCTTACACTGCATAGTTGCTTAAATAAGCTTTATAATCAATTGACAAATTGGTGTTTTTCCTAATTTTACAATTAGGGAAATGAATACAGTGTGTGTTCTAGTCATGGTTCTAAAAATAAGTCACTAATAAACCTTAGAACTCTAGCATAATACAAAGCATTTTCTTTGATAATTCTACAGAGCCTCCTGCCTGCAAACATGAAGCTACTGAATTAATATAAGCCCTTGATGGATTCAAACAGACAGATGCAGAGAGATACCACAGTGGTTAATAAATTACAGAATGGAAGCAAGAGGACTGGAAACAAGACTTAAACAAAGGCTTATTTGTATCATTTCTTTTAATTGTTTTCTTTAAAATCACATTTATTTTAATTGACACATAAAAATTTTCATGCCACTGCAATTCCAGTGATACCAGAGTTAATGAATGCTATATCCAACATCAATCATGGTTGGTATGTCTATCACTTCAGCTGTGTCATTGTGTGTATGTGTGTTTGTGTAGGTAGACATGTCTGCATCTGTGTGTATTCATGTGCGTATGCATATAGCCATATTTGTGTATACATGTATGCATATTCATGTGTGTATGTGGGTATGCATATGTGTTTTAGACCTCCAAAATCTTGAATTTGACATAGGCAAATCATTATTGACCATAGTCTCCTGCTGTGGTATAAAATATCAGCAATGAATTCTGCTTCGGAACCACACCCCTGTATCCACTAATATTCCTATTTCCATCCTTCTCTCCCCTTCACTTTCCATGCTGTTGGGAGAATGTTCTAGTCTTTACTTCTATGGGACTTGCTACAGCCCCACACATATGAAATACCACATATATGTGGGACTAGGCTTCTATACATAATTAATTTTACATACTGTCCTTGCATTCCATTCATATTTGTACAAATGAAAGAACTTCATTTTTATAATAGAACTTTACTCTACTATGCATTTTTATCCACTCATCCACAACAATCTAGTAGATTGATGCCATTGTTATAATAAACCTGGTGTGCAGATACCTCTTTGGTGTACTGAATTTATTTTCCTAGGTTTATACTCAGTAGTGTACTTACTGGATTATATGGTGGTTATAAGTCTAGCTTTTGAAGACAACTCCCACTTTCTCCATAATGGTTATAGTAAAAAAAAAAAATACACATAAATCAGCAGTCAGTTGTCCTTTTTCTAACACTTAGCTAACTGGAATTTCCTACTTTTTGAGTTTATTATTTTATTTTTGAGGTTGTATTATTTCTCTGTTCCCCTTTTTTTCTCCAAATGCTATCATATGCCACTCTTTCAAATTTGTGGACTCCCTTATTAATTGTTTTTAACAACACACACACACACACACACATCTTCTCAGTCTGTATAATGTTACTTGTACTCATGGTGTCAAGGCACACCATCTGTTACCGGATGACCCACAAAAATGCTCTTCCCTAGATAAGACTCTTTCTCCCACTCTCAGCATTTCTTAGTTGCCTGTAGTTCTCTGTGTAGGCTTGAGGTTTTGCAAGCTTTCTCTTATCCTGTGTGTGATACTTCAAGGATAAAAATTCTGATGTTACTAGAAGACACAATTTCACCAAAAAAAAAAAGCTTCCTGATTATCTCTCTTGATTTTTTTTTTCTGCCCCCTCTTCTTTAGTGTTCCTTGAACTTTGTAGGTTGTTTCTATCGCATTGGTTTATAGATGTATTCACAGGAGCATTTTCTTATTTTTCAGAGGAATCTAAGATCAGTTTTGATTTAAAACACATACACACTCGCCACACACACACACACACACACACACACACACACACACACACACACACATCCTACCTTGAAAAATCACTGAAACAAAAGAAAACCTTGTTGATTATTTTAGCTTAGTCATTAAGCACATTTTTCAATGATCTACAGCCCTGAGCTAGCTTTTGACTCTTCTTATCAAAGCCTTAATTATTAGTGTTATCTATATTGCAAAGCAAAAAATTCAGATATGCAAGGTATATTGTATTGAACATAAGCAGTGTTGATCTCTTTGAGAATACTTAAAAGTGTAACTAGAACTTTATATTCTTACAGCACGTAATCTAGATGTGACATAACAAAAGTGAAGTTTTCCCTTGGATAATAAAATGATTTTATTCAATTGTTTCATTCAAATGTCTAACCACTTCAGAAAGAAACTCTTTGCAATGCACACAAAATGCATGGCCCCTACAGCATCTAATGAATAAGTCAGCAGTGAATAAATGTAATTTTAAAAGGGAGCACTTACTTTATGATTCTCTTCAAATATATTTAAGATAATGTATTCTTTCTTTTATTAATCAACATCCATATTATAAAATAATTATTCCTTTTCAAAACTGTGTTTTTATTTTAATGTAAAAAAATACAAGAGAGTATGGAGTTAGAGTATAGGAAATCTGCTGTTATCTTAGTGTGAATTAAGGTATTAGTCAACACAGCCAAGGAGAAGATCATTCCCTTTCATTCTTCCTCCATCTATTAACAATACATGATGAATCTGAAAATATTTGGCCTTAAGCTTGGTTATCATAAGAATAGGAATATTCTATCTTATGCAAAACAGGACAGAGAGCAGAAAGGGAAACTAAAGAAAGTTCGGTATTGATTTCATATTACAAAAATAACTGGTGATATTTGAAACTGAAACTTTTCTCAGAATTTTACCTTCAGAGTGTCAGACCAAAAAAGTGTTAAAAATGGAATAAACTATAGAAGCTCCAAAGCCTACTTTACAAATAGTAGTGATTAAAAATACTCTATATCCTGGCATAGCAGCACAAGACTTTAATCACAGCAGTTACAACATTTCGGAGGCTAAGGCAGGTAGACATCTAAGAGGTTAATCACAGCCTGGTTCTACATGAAGAGCCCCAGGACAGCCAAGACTACAAAGTAAGACCTTGTCTGTAACAAAACAAAACCAAACCACAAGATCTATGCCATTTTGAAGTTGGCAAATAATCAAAACTTTGCACTTCTGGGATGGAGATGAGGCTCATTAGTTAAAAGTATGTAATATTCTTTCAGAGAACTCAGATATGGGTATGAGCACCTGCCATTTGACAGTGACCACACCCATTTTTGATGGGGAATGAATCAGAACAAATTTATAGAAAACATTATAAAAGTTGTTCACATAACTGAAAATAGAACCATCATATATCTAGCACTTATACGACTGGAAGTATAGTCAAAGTAATTATAATAAGTATGTAGCAGATACACTTGTGTTTCCATGTTGGTTGACATCCTGTGCTAGCTAGATCTATGTCAATAGCACAACTGGAGTCATTGGAGAGGAGGGAACATCAAGTGAGAAAATTTCTTCACAAGATTGGCCTGTGAATAAAACTGAGCTACATTTTCTAGGCTGATGATTGATGAAGGAGCATCCAGGTCACTCAAAGTGGTAAAAACACTTTTGATGGTGGTTCTGGATGCTATAAGAAAGCAAGTTGAGCAGGGCCTGAAAGCAAGTCAGTAAGCAGAATTCCGCATGACTTTGACATCAAATCCTTGTTCTAGGTTCTTCCCTGTTTAGTTTCTACTATGGTTTTCCTCAGTGATGGACTGTACTATGGAACTGTGAGCAGAAATAAACACTGTCCTCTCTAAGATGCTTTTGACCATGGTGTTTTTTGTTTAGTTTTTACAGCATTAGAAAGCCTAACTAGACAGGTACTATTTCTAATAACACAAGCGTGGCAACAACCAAATTCTATTGTTAATGAAAACAAAGAAAACATCCTACATAATGCTAGAATACTACACAGACCTTTACTTTGAAACCCTGACATTTGCAACAATGTAGATGGAATCGGAGACCACCATGTCAAACAACAAAGGAAGGTCAATCCTATACAACCTCACTTATAAGAGTAGTGTAAAAATGAAAATGCAACAGAAGTTGAGAGCTGAATGTCAGTTTCCAGAGGCTGGGAGAATAAGTAGGGATGGACACATGCAGAAAGGGTTATCAGTGAGTGTTAACGGCTAGCTAAATGGGAGTGGCATATTCCGCAAGTTATTGTCTGTAGTCACTATTGGCAGTGAGCATAAACTGTGTAACTGAGAAATCAATGTGGGGATCTTGTTTTCACCATACAGAAGTGAGAAATACTTGACGTGATAGAGGTAACTGCCATGCTCATGTTATCAGAGTACATATTTAAATATCACAGAACACCCCAATAAAATGTGTTACTTGTGTTTTTACCAATGAAAAATAAATTTAACTGAAGAAATAATGAAAATTTAAAATGCATTTCATAAGTCCAAACAATACAATAAATCTTGTTATATGGGGGATTTAGATGACAGGTAGGGCCTGTGGTGAGGGAGAAGGAGAGAAGCATTAAATCTTTGCTTTAATTGCAGAATGGAAAATTGCTGAGAATCCGAAGTGTCTCTTCCTAGGACACATTCATGGCCATTAGTTTTAAATACTGTTATATCACACTAGATTTGCTATAGGTGTTTTCTGCTCAGTAACTGCTGAGTGTATGCATTGGAGAAGGTGTTCAGGGTATTCTACAGGGAAAGATCTGAGTACCAGAAATGGGAGAGCTCCAGAGGAACAAGGGCAGTGTGAGTACCATTCACTGATGGAAAACTTTCAGAAATAGCCCTCAATTCTTGCTTGACAAATAAGCAATCTTTGCTATTTAACTCTAAACAGGTTTATCACTGTGTCTTGCAATAATTTGTGGGAGCAGAAAGACACCGTTTAACGTGGAGATTTATCAGGAAAATTAATAAGACTTTATTATAAGGCAAAATTGGCTTCATACTATGTGCAAACAGTGTCACTGAAGGTTGAATGAGTGTTTCCTATTTATATTTTTTACCGTTGACACAATTCTCATGAATGTACCATGTATTGTGTTCTGTGAGGATTAAAATGAAAATAACACACCTGTTCTCCACATACTCACATTAGAGGTAAAAGCAACTGTACAGTTAAAATAGCTATAAGAACTTGCTTACTGAGGAATAAGACATCGAGTGGAGGTATTGCATGCTCTAGAGAATGAGATGCACTTTTACACAGACAAGCAAAATCTCCTTAGAAAACAGGTCATTTGAAATAAGTCCTTCACCACAAGGGCTGTTTCCATCAGGCAAACAGTGAAAACCTAGAATAGGTTGTTCTCCTATGACTGAAGTTGGATTCAAATTTCTGGTCCTCCATCCTATGCCTCCCAAGTGCTAGGATTACAAACATGTGTACTATGCCAACCTAATCATGAAATTGCTCTGATTGAAATTAAACCCAGCCTAATAATCCATGTCATCATCTTACTGGTGTAATTTATTACATGAAGTTTATTTTAAAGTAGAAACTCACAACATCCCAATTATAATAAGACATATAAAAATGTCTATTTTGAATTATGCAAATAGCATTAGTTGTGTATCCCTTACCTGAAATGATTTATGCTGGAAGTATTTGGGGTTGGGAGTTTTCTGAGCTTTGGAATGTTTCTACATATATAATTATATATCATGTAGACAAGACCTACATTTTAACACAGAATCCAATTATATTTCATACATATGTTAAGCACAAAGATGGAAGGTGATCCCATATCATATTTTCATTATCTTTGTGGATGAAAAAAAAAATGATGGTACAGAATTTCTCACATATTGCATCACCATGTGTTTTGGTAATTTGCATGACTTTAGATTTTGTATACTTGCATTTTGAGTGATCAAATTGATTAATATTAATACATATTTATCAATATTGTTCTTGAGTATGAATTGGTACATTCTAAATAAAATACTGAGTAAATAAAATGTATTTGAAAATTTCTTTAACAATTCTATGGAGAATGCTTACAAATTTCCCTAAAATATCCTTCTTCCAATGTCTTTCTTTGCTAAATATTAGTTTCTTTGATTGTGCTGACATGACACCTCTAGGCCAAGAAATATGGTTTCAAATGTACTGCTGTCTTATTAGTTTTCATTGTTTAATAATAGTAGAGTGATGGATGAGATATAGATACAAGATATGAGCACAGGATATTTACTCTTGGAAACCTTGAAATGACAAAGATCCAAAATGTGATAACACAAAAATGTCACCAAATTATGGGAGCAGATGATATCAAAGAGATTGGGACATGAAAGCACCAGACAGGAGTGTCGGGTACCAGTGATCCTCTTGCTCTGACATCAAGTCTTGTATTTCATAAACCAAATTCTAGATCTAATATTTTCCTGGAAGCATTTCTTTTTTCTTTTCAACTATGTTTCGACATTGTAAATAGTAAAAAATTTATCAATTTGAGACAGGTATTACAATATTAAATCAAAGAGGATATGCTTAAACTAAATTACTTCACTTATACCTTGGTTTCTAAAAATTATGCAATCTACTTTTATAAATGGATCGTCTTAAGAATTAGAATTATACTTATAAGTGTTTACATGCTTACTAAGTCATTTGGTTTTAAGGCCCTATGATTTCTGCGACTTGTAATTTTACATTTTTAGAAAGGATAAATATATATCTAGAATTGTGATTTGTTTCTTATTTTTTCTATTTTGACAGTATCTTATATGTGTGTGTGTGTGTGATCATATGTACTCCCATTTCCCTTTGTCTTGCCTCTCCCACTTCCACCAACCCACTTATTTTTTTCCCAACTTGTCCTCTGCTAACATCATGTTTTCAGTTTTTCATGGCCCTTATTGGCAACCATAGTGTATTTGATTGAAATTACTATGTCACCTTCAGGTGAAAAAGCCACAACACATATCTTCCTATCTGTTGGCTCCTACAGTCTGCTTTCCCTCTTCTACGATGCTCTTTGGGCCACAGAATAGTGATATAGATGCTCTGTTTAGCACTTAGCACTCTATAGCCACTCATTCTTGGCACAATGATCAGTCATGAGTACCTGCTTTGACACACAGTCATTCTCAAAATAGGCTTCTTTGATTAAAGTTGAGAGATATCTTAGTCTATGATATAAGTGTAAATGTTTATAAAGAAGTTTACCTACACGTCCATTTGGTATCCTAGCAATAGTTGATTCCCTCGTAGGCCCTGTAATCTCCCTAGCCATAAGCTTTTGGCAGATTCTAAAGTGCACTGCATGCTTTCACTTCAACTCCAGGATGGGCAATTTGTACCACTGTTACAGAAATCGGCATGCCTTGACAAGCAGGTCAATACTGTAACATGCACCCATTATTATCGTGTGAGATCACTGACAAAGTTATTCCCCATTACACTTCATAGAGCTTCAAATCTATGAATTCTAACACCAGAGAGAAATATTTCTGGAAATTCCTTCTTCAGTTTTCCATGTCTTGTATCCAAAATGTGTGGTGTTTGGGTACCCAAGAGCAATGTGATAGCATATAGTATGGAACTCTTGGGAACTACCTCTCACTTAGCACTGGGATTTTCTTTTGAAAGCCTGTGACTTCTGGGTGCAGAGATGACTATTCACTTAGAGTAATTGAACTCAGTCTACTTCTTAAAAATAAGTTTAAGAATTATCTTATAAATTTGTGGGGTTTTAAATTTTTTTCATTAGTGTGACTCGGATATCTCCCATGTTGACATGTCATTACTATCCTCACCACCTCTAAACCTTTTATCCCCTAATATTCTGCAGTCTACTTTCATGTCACATGAGTTTTAATGTTTCTCTTGCAGCTCTACCTTCTTACAGACCACCATAGCTCATACCTCTTTTCTTTCTTGCTATCTGACCTCTGCTGGCATCTCACTCCAATGTACACACACCTACCTAAAAGTTTGAATTTGGCATTCACATATAACAGAAAACATATGTTGTTCTTATTTCTGTAGCTCGCTTGTCTTACTTGGAACCTTTTCCCCCCCAGTTTTATCTACTTTCCTGCAAAATTTATTACGTCAGTTTTCTTTACAGTAAAATGAAACCCCATAGTTTATGTACAAGATTTCATCATCCATTTTTGTTGTGTAATATTTTCATTGTGTGCTGACAAATAAAACTTGCTTGGAGTCAGAGGACTGGGCCAGCAACTAGCTGATCATAAAAGTTTGGAGGACTGTAGAGAGTGAATAGGAAGTGGTAAGGTGGGACTGAGACAGGATCTCAGCCTCTTGGACAGAGAAATGGAAGAGGTAGGAAATCAATGTTGGCTGCTCACCTGCCTTCTAGATCTTTCATGTGTTTTCCCCAATTTCTGACTCCTGGTACTTATTGATGAAAATTAATTACATTAATGATTTATATGGCACCTAATGTGGGGTCTCACGTGTAAACAGAAGCCTGTCTGTTGGCATCAGGCAGTTGGGCCAAGAAGCTTCTGTTTACACATTTCTCAGTTGATCAATTGGGACATTTCCTAGCTACTGTGAATATAAGAGCATTGAAAGGCATGTACAAGTATCTCTATTTAGAGTAGAGAGTCCTTTGGGTATATGCCCAGGCATGTTGCAACTGTCACAGGCAGATCTATTTTTAAATTTTAGGAAATCTCTGCATTGGTGTTCCTAGTGACTAAATCACTCTACAAGTAATGCAATAGGTTTCCCTTTTTCCATCGGATTTATTGTCATTGACTCTCTGAATAAATGCCCTTCTGACTAGGAAGAGATAGGATCTCAAAGTTATT
Source organism: Alexandromys fortis (assembly GCF_014885135.2). Classification (NCBI taxonomy): domain Eukaryota; kingdom Metazoa; phylum Chordata; class Mammalia; order Rodentia; family Cricetidae; genus Alexandromys; species Alexandromys fortis. The sequence continues at coordinate 10,216,760 of NW_026067917.1, forward strand.
TTGATTTTGTTTTCTGATTGGGAAATTTGAGACAGTTTTAAATATGTTATTGTCATTAGTATTAAGAACTCTCTCTTCTCTTGAGTCAGAAAAGGTCCTTTCACTAATTAAGAATATGTCTGCAATCACTCCAGCTTGCAAAGGAAAAATCAGTTTTCTCCAATGTTAATATACTCCTTACTGGGTACATTAACAACACTTCAGGGTGGGCTCCATGCCCTCCGTTAGGTCACCAACACAGAACAAACTTAGTGGTATTTTTTAGACTTTTAATCTCATCTTACTTTATTCTTTTGCATGTAGACAAAGGTTTCTGGTTTGTGTATGAAGAGCTTTGTACCTTTTTTTTCATGAAGGTGTGTGTGTGTGTTTGAGTTTCTTATGTTTATATTTGTTTTTATCTGCCTGTTTTTTTTTTTTTTAAGAGCAAAAAGACATGAGAAAGTAGATGTGGAAGATCTGGAGAAGTTAGGGGAGGGAAAGTATGATCAAAATACACTGAATGCAAATTTTTCAATAAAAAATGCAAATAATAAATAGTATAAAAATTAAACAAGGACTTTGTTTTTGGTTACATAAATCTTCATTGGGTATATGGGTTTTTTTTTCAACGTTTTTATTTTTATCATTCTATTAGGATGCATCTTTGATTGCTCACTTCTTTTCCTGTAATGAAACCTTTTAATTACACAATGTCTCATTTGTCTATGATCATTGTCTTTCCTGAGAAACTGGGGTCTTAGTCAGAAAATACTTAAGTGTGTTTATACCTTATAGTAGGCAATCTACTTCTTTCTCTAGCAGTTTCAGAGTTTTGGGTTTTAGGCTGAGCTCCCTGATTAAGGTTTTCATTCTTGTGCAGGATGAGAGATATATGTCTAATTTAATTCTGCTACATGTAGATACCCAGTCTTTCCTGAGTGATTTGTTCATAATACTGTCTTTTCTTTGACGTTTTTGGCAGTGTTGTCAAAAAACAGATGGCTGCCATCTAAATATTCTCCTCCATTGATCTACAGCTTGATTTATGCCAATGATATTTCTTTTGTTCTTCTCTCCTTTTTTGTATACATGTATACATTTGTTCATGCTTTCACTTGCATGCGAGAATATATGGCTGTATGTGCACATTTATACATATGTTTATGGAAGTTCAAATTGATGTCAAAGATCATCCTTGATTTTTCATAGAATTTTTGGGGCAGTGTTTCTCAATCAAACCAAGAGTTCCCTGTTATGACTAGTCTTGTTCTGGGACTGGGATTATAGGCAGATCACCAGTCATGCCTAAGCATCATTTATGTGTACTCTAGATATTTGAACTCCCATCCTCACAATTGTGAGACAAGTGAATTAGTTCCTGAGTTATCTTCTCAGACACATGCCTTTCATTTTACTATGGACCTGTGGTATAATTTGAAGCCACACAATGATGATGTCATTGCATTGTTCTTTTGACTCCAGACTATTTTGGTTACTTGGTGTCTTTTGTGTTCCCTTGTGGATTTTAAGATTGTTTTCTGTTCCTGTGAAGAATAGTATGGGGATTTTCATTAGGATTTTATTAAATGTATAGATTACTTTTGGTAGAACAATCATTTTCAAGACATTATTTCTTCCAACTCATAAGCATAGGAGACCTCAATTTCTAGCGTCTTCCTTGGTTATTTTCTTCAGAGTTTTTTAATTTGCATTAAAGAGATCTTTGACTTCGTTGGGTAGATTTATTACAAGGTAACCTCTTTTGAGAATATTGTGAATAATATTGCTTTCTTGATTTTTTTCATTGAATATATTAGTCATTGGTGTACAGAAAGGACACTGATTTTGTGTGTCAGTTTTGTATCTGTCAAATATGGTGAATGTGTTTATCAAAGCTGGAAATGTTTCAGAAACATCTTAAGGTCTTTTAAACAGAATATCACCTGCAAATATGGATGCCATGAGTTCTGTTACTATTTGTATCACTTTATTTTTTTCTCAGGTCTCGGTGTTCTTCACCTTTGAGCACGACACTGAGTGGGAATGCAGAGAACAGATGGCTGTGTTGTTCTTGATTTTAATGCATATTGCCCAGGTTTTCTCTGTCTACCATCCTGGCAATGGATTGTCATAAGTAGTCTTTGCTTGGTTGAGATATGTTCCCTGTTGCCCTGTCATCTGCATAACATTTGTTGTGAATAGAGGTTGTTTTTTAAAAAGTGTTCTCTCTTTTTTATTTATTTTTTAACTTTTATTTTATATTCCACGTACAGTTCCTCCTCCCACCTCCACTCCCAATCCCACCCCCATCCACTCTTCTCAATGGCTAAGGGTTGCCATGGGAAGTCAACAAAGCATGACACATTAAGTTGGGGCAGGACCAAGCCTTGTGCATTTAGGCTGAGCATGGCATCTCACCATAGGGAATAGGCGTGAAAAAACTACCTCATGCACCAGGGATAGGTCCTGGTCCTAGTGTCAGGAACCTCACAGGTAGTCCAAGCTTCACCACTGTCTCCCTCATATGGAGGGCCACGTTTGGTACCATGGAGGCTACAGAGATACTGGTTTAGAGTTCATGAGTTTCCCCAAGCATGGTACCTCTGTCTCTGTAGATGTCTTCATTATATATTCTGTCATATATTTCCTCCCCCCGTTATTCAGTTAGATTCCCAGAGCTTGGCCTGGTGCTTGGTTGTAGATCTCTGCATCTGGTTCTGTCAGTCAATGGATGAAAGCTCTAGGATGATAGTTGGAGTAGTCACCAATCTGATTACAGGGGAAGGACAGTTCAGGCTCCCTCTCCACTATGGCTAGAAATCTCAGCTGGGGTCATCCTTGTGGATTCTTGGGAATTTCCCTAGCACCAGGTTTCTTCTCCCTAGCCACATAGTGGCTCTCTATTAAGATCGCTCTTTCATTGCTCTTCCACTCGGACCCTCTCCCTCCTCAGCCATCCCATTCCCTCATGTTCTCATCTCCCATTCCCTCCCTTTACTGCTCTCTTGCTCCCAGTTTACCCAGGAGATCTCACCTAATTCACCTTTCCTGAGGAACCTATATGTCCCTCTTAAGGTCTTCCTTGTTACCTAACGTTTCTGGAGCTGTGAATTGTAGTCTGATTATTCTTTGCTTTAAATTTAATATCCACTTACGAGTGAGGACATACCGTGTCTGTCTTTCTGAGTTACCTCCCTCAGGAATTTTTTTCTAGTTTCATTCATTTGTCTGCAGATTTCCATGATGTGGTTGATTTTTACAAATGAGTAATACTCCACTGTGTAATTGTGCCACATATTCTTTATCCGTTCTTCAGTTAAGAGGCATCTAGGTTGTTTTCAGGTTCTGCCTATTACAAATAGTGCTGTTGTGAACATCGCTAATTAATGTTCTTGTGGACTGATTTTGTATCCTTGTGGTATATGCCCAGGAATGGCATCACAGGGTCCTGAGATAGACTGACTCCAAATTTCTGACAAAAAAAAAAAAAAAAAAAAAAAAAAAAAAAAAAAAAAAAAAAAAAAAAAAAAAANAAACACCATACTGATTTTCAAAATGGCTGTGCAAATTTGCACTTGATTTTTAAAAAGGCCTTTAATGCACATATTGAGGTGTGATTTCTTTTTGAAGCAAGTAATGTACTATATTTTTGCATTAAGTTCTATCATCTTAAGAATTGTGAGGTAGTAACAAGATCTCAGGTTTGAGGCCAACTTGGACTCTATAACAGTACTTCGTCACAAAAATAAGAGTCAGGTAGATAGTTTTTACACCAAGTGATTTCAGAATGCTCTTTCATCCCCTTTTACATTTCATGTTGCTGGTTACAATAAATTTGCTTTAGGAGATAGTTAAGAGCATCTGTTGCTTGCTCAGAGGCCCTAAGTTTGGTTCTCAGCATTTGTGTTGGGTAGCTTACAACCACCTATAACTCCAATTTCAGAAAAATACAAGCCAGGGTTTTGCAAGCATCTGTATTAATTTACATATACACAGACAAACACACACATCAATGTAATTAAAAATAAAAGTTTAAAAATAAACTTACTATAATAGCTCATGCAGTATTATTTCTATTGGTTAGTTTTTTAAATACAATTTCTTATATTATATAAATAGTGTTAAGAGATATTGGTATGTCTATATATACATATCTTATTCTACATAAAGCATAATTTCAAAACTTGTATAGTTCTATGTCCTGGAGTCACAATGCATTTTAAGCAGTAACTCAAACAATGACTTTGTCAGATTGCACAACTGCTAAACTAGCTCAGGACCATGTTTTCTTTCTCTCTTTCTTTTTAAACCTTTCTTCACTATTTTCTAATAAGTGGCACGGTAGGTGTTTTACAGCATTCTTAAGACTTGTTGACTCAGTCTTTAACATGTTTCCTAGCAACAACTAATTTGCTCAAAGAATGTTTTTGTGGGTAGGTGGGAGGGGAGTGTTTTTTGGAAAGCAATCAAATATGCAATGGGCTTCTGGCTTCAGGTTTTGGTACGACTATAACTATCTACTTATTAAAATGGGAACTTAGATTGAAGTTGGTGTGTGTTTGCTCCTCTTTAAGGCTCTCAGTGTCACAGTTTATGTAAAACACTTTTAGAGATACTTGATACAAAGTAAAAGCTTGAAAATATTCATAAAACAAGACAAGATAGTTATAGACCTCTAGAATAGAAATTATAACACAGGCAACACCCATCTAAATGTTAACCCTTTATTAAAATCCCATTATGTAAAGAGTAGTATAGAAAATAATCACAGAATATTGCTTTCTTTTCCAAACCAGGCATCAAGCAAAATAAAAATGATGATGGCCACCACCACCTCAATAGAAAACTGTGTAAAATATGTATTTTTCCACTTAAATTACAGTGTGCATTTCAGAAGCATACATTTCTAGTTCACCTTGTTGAAGGAATATAATAAATGTGGGTCCTTTCTTTTGTCTTTTGCTTAATTTCTAAGAGAGTTCTTTCACATTGGGGTGTTGAAGGACCTTTGAAAGTTAAGAACAGAAGTACAAATATTTAAGACAAAGAAAAAAATTTGCAGGTAATTGCAGACTCTATTAAAGTCTTAATTAAAGGGCAGTAAGAAAGCAAATTAGTGCTTCTGAGATTTTAATCAAACTGCTATTTCAACCAATTTATTAATTGACTCCAGGATTAGGTTATAATGTGCACTGTTAAGATGTATGTATGTGATCTGAAAATCCTAGGAGTGAATCAAAGTCTTCTTATTTTAGGAACAGCAAAGTTGAAATGTGCATTTAAAAGTGGTCTTCTGGTTCCACAAGGGTAATTGCAGGTAGTGTAATAAGAATTGATCATTTGACGATTGTAAGAGTCCAGCCTATAATAATACAGTTGGGAATTCAGTAGGCACTTGTTGAGCAACCAAATACTTATGAATAGTTTTAAATTCCTCTAAAGTCAGTTTACCAACTGACAAAAGTCTTGAGGTGAAATGCAGTGTTGTCTTAGAAATATTTACAAGAGAATTACAAACAGGATAGATTTTTCAAACATTTCAAAGCAATTTGCCGCAAAATCAGAAGACATTATCAAAAACTACAAAAAAAATAGAGTAAAACCCAATCAAAACATAATGAGGCCAATCACCAATCTCACCCAGAAAGCCTTGGTCCCCAGTCATTCAATAAGTTACCCTGTGATCTTGGAATGTTAATCTGTGGTGGAGAAAAACACCATGCAATGGATGTGGTGTTCTCTCTCTGTGCCTCTGTGCCTCTGTCTCACTCTCTCGACTTGAAATAAAATTAGAATTGCCCTATCTCTGCCCTCCCAATTATAGGACTTCTTGCAAGTACCATGGTACCAGTCTCCAGGAAGGTAAACAGTTTCCTTTACTGAACTGTAAGGTTACTATCTGCTTTGGAATAAAAGAGCTAGTCATGTGCTTCAGACGGGTTATGTGTTACTTGGCTTGATATGAAAGTGAGGGGGGGATTCAATTAGTCCTTTCTCCCTAATACTTAACCACAGGCTACTCCCTCAGTTCATTAACTGAATAACAAAGAGAGTACTCCTACACTTTAATTACAGTTTTCTGTAAGTCTGTGGTGTTTTTCAAAGATCTTTGAAAACATACCAATTGCAATTATGCATTTTTCAGTATCTAGGCTCTCTGGCCTTAGCAACAACAGCAGTGCACTTTAGGGAGTTTTAGCTGCTGTTGGGATTAGCCACTCCAGCCTATTTTAAGGACAGATCTGTGTAGATGTCTCTATATTTTTCCACTCATAGGTGAATTGCCACAAATATTTTGACATTAAAGAATGCCTTGACTGTGTGGTTTTAATTTCTGTTCTTCTTATATTTTGACATCTGGAGTTTTATTGTTCCTTCACAGATTACCCATTTGCTCCAGGAGTAGCCACTCACAGAGATTAACAAAGGGCTCAGCTACTTGTTCAACACTTAAATCCTGGACCATGCCTACCACCTCTTCTGTAACCTGTTCACCATCTCCCAGCTCTGATCAGCTCAGGATTGAATATTGTAGTTCATAATGATTCAGGATGTCTGGTTCTGCATCTGCTTTCTCTGCTTTGCCCACCCTTTGCCATGGCAACTTCTGTGATTGTCTTGACTCAGAGCTTCTTTTGTGACCTCTGGTTCCCAGGGCATAATATGCCCCTCCTCTTGAGAACCATGTACAGTGCCCCTTTCCCTTTATTTCTTTAAAAAATAAATCCCGTGTGTGTGTGTGTCTATGTGTGTGTGCACGCATGCATGCATGTAGGATATGAGCAGTGGATGAGGCATGACAGAGGATGGCCTAAAGTATTGGTACTTGTCTTCTACATTACTTGATCTCTTGCTTGCTGCTGCCTTCACCAGGTTTTTTGTCCTATGATGTTTGAGGGATTCTCTTGAATATGCCTCTCATCTTTTCATCGGAGAGCTGATATGTGTGTGTATGTGTGTGTGTGTGTGTGTGTGTGTGTGTGTGTGTGTGTGTATGAATCTACATGAACTCTGGATATCTGAACTCACAACCTCACCCTTGAGTAACAAGAACTTTAGCTACAGAGTACACAGACTTTAAAAGGTACACAGACACAGACGAAGTACCTTTTAAACAGATATCATCTTGTAAGACAATGGCTTCATATAAGTGAAAAATAAAATCTGTATTATAAAGTGACAAGTGAAAAGGCAGTGGTGCTCTTAGGAGAGAGAACTGTCTTACTGTCTCAAGGATTTAGGTACGACCTTCCAGTCATTTCTAAGAGCAAGGGAAAACTTGGAGCTTTAAGTAACTATTTTTAATGATTTCCCATTTTCTTAAAAAGCCGGTAAAACATCTAGGAGCCCTGTGACAAGTAGAGTGGTTCAAATATATCAGCTTCTCACAATGCACCCAGTTAGAAGGAACTTGGTGAATGTTTTCTTTGATATCCTGCTTGCATCTTTCACGAGGGATGTCACATTCACTCACGTGGAGCTCCATCGGTCCAGTAAGTCTTCATTTGTATGTGGAGATCCTTGGCTTGCCATTCACACTATAAAAATGCCTTGTATGCAAACAGTCTTCTTTGTCAATCTAGATAAACTGGCTTTATTTCAATTTTGCTTCTCTATTGTAAACTTCACTCTTACTTCCTAATCAATTTGGCAAGCTTTATGTTTTTAAGGCTCTATTTGATTTGGTGTATATTTTGAAGACAACATAGGAAGAAAAATGATTTTCTCTTCCCTGAGTAAGATTTCACCTAGACTGTCAGGAAAAAAATGGTTAATAAACAAAGATTCTGGTTAGACTCTTTTATATATTATCTCTTCACTAGGCTTCAGTTCAGGATCTGCTTAACAGTAGACCTTTATCAGCATTGGCAGACATGTAAACCAGCTATGAATTATTTAAGTGCTTTTATAGCACCATTTTAAACATTATTGACAACAACTTCTGCAAGCCATCACTTTTAACATGATCAGTTAAAGAAAAACTGCAAAGTTTAGAAGGATCAATACTATTGACATCAAGTAAGATTGATATGTCTATAATGAATCCAGAAATGTTTCGAGACTTAAATGCTATGAAAATAATTGCTCATTATCAATAGTTTGGTTAAACGGAACCATAACCATTAACCACCAAAAGACAGTATCTAAGACTGCTCTTTTACTTTGAATACCTTCATTTAATGATGAATCAATCTGTAGATTTTCCTACTGGAACTTTCATTCATCTTTTTTTTTTAATTTCACAATCTCCTGATTGAACTCTGTTAGTCTACCGCTAGTCTCTCAGTAGATATTCTCTTTGTTCTTCACAGTACTGCCAGATAAACAAAACTGAAAAAAAAAGTACAATTGTTCTCACATACAATGATCTTCAGTGATTACTCGTACTAAGAGGCTATTTTGCTAATTTCCCAAAATAGCATAAATAGCTACTAAATTATTTATTCTATACATACTTTGCACAATGAGAACCAACAGTGTTAGACTCCCGCAGTTTTCTAAAACAGGGCAAGCTCATCTGTGTCTCCTTTGAAATGTTTTCAAACATCATTTGTATATTTAATTGTATAAAATCATAGATTTCATTATATTTCATACATACTCAGACATAGATTTCATTATGACAGTTTTATGCATGCATAGACATTTATTAATTGGAGTCACCCATTACAATCTTTTATTCTCACTTTTCTTTGGTCCACTCCCTTTCCCAAATAGTTCTCTATTTTCAGTTGTTTCCTTTTAAATAATCCAGATTGAGCATGAGGAAAAAAGAGGGGGTGGTGCTTTCTAAGTTTGGCTTAGTTTGCTCAGTATCTGTTTTCCTGCAAACAACCTTTCATTCTTTTTTATTATGAAGTAGTACTTTCTTGTGTATATTTAATCCATCTTTTGTATATTATGAGTGACAGGCACCTAGACTGCCTATTGTATAAATCACACTGTTTGAATATGGTATTTAGCTTTCAAATTATTTTGTGCATTACAAAAGTCTTTCTCAATAATGATTAACTCACAATATCCTTGAGTATTGGGGATGAATATTCTACTACATGTGTCTTAAATATGACCCCATGCTTGAAATGTGCTCTGAATTTATAGAATCATATACTTAAAGTAGTTGACTTAATGGTGGAAAAGTATGGCTCATTTGTTGAGAGGGAGTACATATTAACTCATACTAGGACTCTTAATTCTCACACACTGTTGTCTACATACATCTGTAAGTCATTGTCATTTCTTAGCTTCTCATTAATGTAGAAACAATGCATCATCAGTAAAATTCCCCAAAACACTATTGGAAAAACAATTAATTTAGTAAAGTCATTGTTAGATTTAATGCAATAGATGAGACTACCATGTTGATGACTTTGCAGCATCCTATGGGGGTCATGGAGGCATTTCATGTTGTTTCAGGTTCTGGGCTCGTTGACTCAGAATGCGTCCTAGAAATTAATAGGAATTGGCATGTCTATAACACAGCAGCTTCAAATCGGTGAGCAGAGATGAGCAAAAGTCTTTCCCTGCTTGATGAGGAAGTTATTAATGCTTATGCTTCCAGATGCAGGGGTTTCATGAAGCAATAGGTTATTGTTTACAGGGCACAAAATTAGTTAACATGTAACTGGAGACTATATAAAACTCCAGTATTGTTTAGACTAAGGACAAAAATACATTGATTTGATCAACAACAATGGCTTTGTGTAACTTATATTTGTATGTCCATCCCAACACCTGCAACAGGAAGAGAACTTAGTATTTTACATGCTTTAAACTCACTTTCACCAGGATTTTTAAAGTATGTGGCATTTCCATGATTTGGGAAGCTCTACTCTATGAATTTGGGATAAATACAGCTATTTAAAATATGGTAGATCATGAAGCACACAGTTCTCTCCCCATTGCCTTCCTTTCTAGTTTCTTTTCCACTAATATTGTCTTCTCTAAACATGTACTGTAGCTTGAACCATGCCAGTTATCGGTGTTCCGTCTCCTTATTTTATAATGAAATGAGACTCCCTTTGAGTATTTCTTATACAAACTTATAAATACATAGTTGCACTGTAAATCCATGGAATTTAGAGAGGTACAGTGTGAAATGTCCAGAAACACAATTTTCATTATTTTCCAATGTGCTATAATTGGGCTTTATGGATATATTCAGTCATGTCTGTGACTGCCGAAACCGTTTGGGAAAGTCATGGCAGCCTCATAAGAAATCCTAGTATGTTTGTAGTTTTCTAGTTTGTTTAATCATTATATTGTGTAAGGAATTTTCAAATTCCAAATACAATGTAATTAAATGCAACAAAGAATTACATTGTATCACCCATGTGAAAGCAATCTGTTATATTCTAAGGAGTTAATGTAAATGAAAGATTCCTTTCTTTCAAGGCTTAATAGCAGCATGCTGAGTTTTACCACCCAGCAGAGAAGACATCTATTTATGTAATTAAAAGAAGTAGAAAATGAATGAAATATATCTAAATTGCTTTACCAGTAATGTACTGTTAGAGTTCACAGTGAGGGGTTTGGAGTTGGGAATGCAGTCAATTTCTTAATATAATTTTGAAAACTTTGTCAAACTCAACCTTTTTCTTTTATTTTTATATATCCTACCTATGTAGCTGTCTTAGTTAGGGTTTCCATTGCTGTGAAGAAACACCATGACCACAGCAACTCCTATAAAGGAAAGCATTTAATTAAGAAGACTAATTTAAAGTTTCAGAGGTTCTGTTCATTATCATCATGGCAGGGAATATGGCCACTTGTAGGCAGGCATGGTGCTCGTGAAGTAGCAGAGAGTCCTACATTTTGCAGTCGACAGGAAGTCAACTGTGACACTGGGTGACATCTTGAGCTTATATAAGTATGCAGGTGTATGTCCATCTCTGTGTATGTTTGTGTGTATATATTTTATGCATGTGGATAAATATGTGTGTAGCTGTGTGTGCACATGTGCTGTCCATATTGGGTATTTTCCTCTGTAGTTCTCCATTTGATTATTTCAGAAAATACCAACTGCAGAAGCTGGAGCTTACCATTTCAGGTATACTGGCAGGCCAGTAAGATCCTAATTTACACTTGCCTCTACCACTGCAGTCCTAGGACTACATGTCTATGTGACACTTTAGGATTTCTATGTAGGGCTGGAGATTCAAACTCAGATCTTTGAGCTTGGGTCCTGGCATTTGTGCAGTAAGTGCTGTGGTACCCACTAAAATATCTTCACGTCCTCCAAAGCTGGCAGCTTTTAATTCCAATTTTTAATTATGCTAAAATGAACAAAACTCACAAGTTCTTTTATTTTTTGTTCTTTGAGGATTTCATAGAATGAATTTTAATCGTATTCTCCTCTTCCCCCAACTTTTCTTAGATCCATTTCTCTCTTCCTACCCATCCAACTTTATATCTTCTTTATTTTTTTTTATCAAGTAGAGTTTGTGCTTCCCATATTTGCAAGGTCAAACAAACAGGGGCCATACCCTTAAAAAGAGTAACCCTCCCTTTCTTGATGACTGTCAACTGCCAATAGCCCGTTATTGAGGTTTGGGGTTTCATACTTACCTCTCCTCTGCATTTTGTCTGTTCTGAGCTTCTGGAGTTAAAGTGCATGCTGAGAAAGTTTGTGAAAGTCTATCATATTTTGTCCATATTGAAGTGTACAGTTCAGTGGTGTTGGGAAAATTCATTTTACTGTGCAATCATTGCCAGCAGGCATCTCCAGTACTCACTTCATTTTGTCAAACTGAAAATTCATAACCATTTAACCGTGAATCCCTCATTCTCTCTTGCAGTCCCTCACAACAACCATTCGATTGTCTGCCTCTGTGGTCTTGAATTTTCTAAATACCTCAATAAAGTGAATTCATAGTGTATTTCTTCCTTTCTGGATGTTTTGGAGCATGGTCCTTAGGTTTCTCTTGTGTTGTTCCTTCATCTATATCTAGCCCTCTAGTGTGTCTCTTTTAGTTACGTGTTCCTTTTTTTTTTTCATTTTCTTCTTCACTACTTCTATTTTCCATGGAGGAGTAAAATATACAGTATCTGTATTTCTGAGTCCAGCTTATGTTACTTAATATTATGATATCCAGTTTAACCCGCTTTCTTACAAATTACAAAATTTATATGCAACCTTTTGAGACTGGTATACAGTATTGCTATCTACAAATGCATAGCTATCGTGAGATCCATGCATCATTCAAGTGCCCAAAGGGTGCCCATGGAATCAGTACATAGTATGTAGTAATACCTGGTTAGCATGTTTGTGGTCAGCACCACAAGAACTGAATCGTTGTTTTGTTGTTGTTGTTGTTGTTGTTGTTTTGTTTTGTTTTGTTTTTGTTTGTTTGTTTGTTTTTGACAATCAGAAAGCAACTGACAATGTTTAAGTAGAGTTTGAGTACAAGGACATTGAGAAGATGTTAATGCTAGAAGTCTGTGGGAGACTGTTTATATAGCACCTGTAAGCCACTTTCTCAGCATGGCTGTTAAAGGAACGGTATATAGCTAACTTAATGTAAAGAGAACTAGAGAGAATGGCTAAAATGTTTTATTATGGTTTCTTCTAATGTCAACTTGTCAGAAATTAAAAACACTTCAGTAGGGAGCCTCATGTAAGAAGTGTCCTTATTGATTGATGTAGGGAGACTCTGTGAGCAGCATCTTCATTTAGTAGTTCAGATAGAAAGGCAGAATGGAGACCATCTCTCCTGCTGCTAAATTAACTTGCATTATTGCTGCTGTTGATTCCTTTGCTGATATCAGTACCAGCATTTCCAAGCTCTCACCATGGACTAGGGCCCAGCAGTTCTCTAAGAGAATTCTGGACTTCTGAGACCAGATTTTGACTGCTAAGACACACGACTTTGTGCACTAAGAAGCTACTTGTGACACCCACACATACACACACACACACACACACACACACACACACACACACACACACAAAACAGTAGTGAAAGAAAGCCATTGTGTGGCTGCTCTGACTGCAGACACACCAAGCCTGAAAGACTGAATTCCTGTGTTCTCAGTTCTCAGGCGTGAACCTGCTGTTGCTACTATTTTAAAGATAGCATAATAAATTTATAAGTATGTAAGTGTGTATGTGTTTTAATCTATTAATTATGTTCTTTTCTATAATACTGTCTAATACAATTTTTTTTCATTTTTTCAGTTTTTTCAAGACAAGTTTTTCTGTGTAGCTTTGGTGTCTGTCCTGGAACTAGTTAGATAGACCAGGGTAGCCTAAACTCATCGAGATCTGTCTGCTTCTGCATCCTAAGTGCTGGGATTAAAGGCATGTGCCGTCACTGCCTGGCCTTACAATTTAAAAAAAATAATTTTATTAAACATTAGGCCATATCTGCTGTCAGTCGAAGAAACAAGTGGATGTAAAAGCAAGTGATTCCTAAGGCACACCTGTTCAATTAATTCTCTGGATATTAGCTATATCCATTCTGTGTGAGCACTACACTCATAAATTCCAGGTGAGCCAACTTTTGGGACAACCCAGTGCCAATTATGAGGATAAAAACAAAGCCCACTGAAACCTGCAACCTCCAGATTTCCAGCAAGATTTCTAAGCTGAGGTTACAAACATTAGGGCAGAAATAACACACAGCTGTCATGCCTGATCTGAATTCCTGAGTGAGGAACCTATCATCCTATATGTTCATCTATCTATCATCTATCTATCTATCTATCTATCTATCTATCTATCATCATCTATCTATCTATGTATCTATGTATCTATCTATCATCTATTATCTATCTACCTATCTTTCTACTTGTTCATCTATCTACCTATCTTTCTATTTGTTCATTTATCTATCATCTATCTACCTTCTATCTATCTACCTATCTATATATCTACCTACGTATCTATATATCTATCTACCTACATACCTATCTTTCTGTTTGTTCACCTGTTTATGTACCTATCTACCTACCTATCTATGAATTATTATGTAGATACTTGGGCTATTAAAATTCCTATTGGAACTTTCTTTATTATAAGAGAGCCCTAGGCAGTAGATGATTTTTAAGGCAATAGCATTTTCTAGACACAACAGAACTAATAATCATGTAATCACTCACTGAGATGTTTATAGCATGCACAAGACGTGTGCAACTTCAAGCCAAATTTGCAGGACTAAAGCCTCACATCTCACTCCTAGGAAAAAAAATTGTTTGCAATGTATAACTGTCAGGAGAGAGAAAATCAATTTTCTTCAATGGGATGACACTAGGTATGTCAGCACCATTCCAGAGCAGGTCTATTATTCAGGAGGAATTGGGGGGGGGTGTGTGGAGAGAGACAGAGAGAGACAGAGAGAGAAGAGAAGGAGAAAGGGAGGGAGGGAAGGAAGGAGAAAGGGAGTGAGAAAGAACATGAAGTTGGGTGGATGGTGAAAAGGGGGAGATCTGGTAGGAGCTGAGGAAGAGAAAATAGTAATATCAAAACATATTATATGAAACTGTCAAAGAGTAAATAAAAATATCAAGAAAAACTAGAAAAGCCCACCAGGAAATTAATAAACATTTTTTTCAGTCAGTTATTTGGATGGTGTTTTAATTTTTGGAAAAGCCAAACAAAAACCACATAGATTACAAGAAGAACAGCTGTATGAAACTGGAAGGTAAATTTGGACTTGTTTTTAAGCAAGAGAAAGAAGAAACAACAACAAAAACAGGTGGAAGGAAGATATTAATAGGCTGAGAAGAAAAAAAAATCAGGTACCTAGGTTCTAGAGTCAGTTAGGTGGTGAGAAAAACTGAGAAGTGAAAGATAACTAAGCACTAGCTCTCTGGGTGGCTGGAAGGAGAGAGGCAGGGCAAACCTGAGAGCACAGGGTGAACCAACAGTAAATGCTTCTTCTCCTCTGTGCCCACATACCACGAGCATATCCTCCAAGATTGCCTCCCACAATATAATATTCTCTGTGGCTCTCTTCTAGGACTTCATGTCCCCCTGCATGTCTAGGAGCATTTTCAACAAAGAAAGCATTTCTAATGTTTTTAAATTGTTATTCACAACATTACTGCATATCTGTTTTTAGTTATAGTTAACAGCTTTAGATTCATCAGCTCTTTGCTCCTGCTTCATAGATAGAGTGAACCAAGTCTGTTGGTGGCTTTCAGAGAATATTTTAGAAATGTGGCAAAATCTTGCAGCCAACCATCTGTTTAAGGGGTTAGTTTTTTGCATAGAAAACTTAAGGTTTATCCACAATTAAACCTCAATATCTTACTACAGGAAATGGGTAGTATCCAGACACAGCATCTTTTTCTCTCAGTGGATTGTGAATGTCATGCAATAAAGTGCAGTTTATAAATACTTAAAATAACCTTTAAGCATTGAATTAACACCACTTACTCCATTTTATTGGATATATTCAATAAAGCCATTAATTGTGGACTTAAGTAATTATACAAATGAATGATGATGCACTCCAATCTTTTGGTCACATATTCTTATGTGGTTGGTGACTCTAATTACTATAACATTGCAACATATTAAAACACAAAAAATGGAGATAGCTAGCTCAATAATTCAGCCAAGAAGTAAGTCTAGAAATAATAGATACTTGAAAACATAATGGAATACATGCATGCACAGATATACTTATATACAGCTCATCAAGACAATGCAAAGCAATTCTTCCTCTTTTTTCTTAATTCTTCCTTTCCCCCCAAAGCTTCATAAGCATGTTGCCTGCACTCTTTCTTCTGCAGTCAATGAGATATCTGCTTTTATATGCACTAATAAGTATACAATTCAATGAGTATCTCTTCTTCGTAGAATTCTCTCCTTTTAGCATTTTCCATTCGTTGATTTGGTAGTTTTGATCCTTACTCCAAAGTTTTGCTGTTATGGTTTACCAATTGTGAAAATGTGAAAACATTTCCATGCAGCAGTTAACACAGAGTGGAGTTTGGAGTCATGCTTACCTGTTTCTCATATGAACATGTTTTATTGAGTTAGTATCATTATCACACATTAAAAACAGTAAGTGATCTAAATGTCCGGCTTGTCTCAGAGAAACAAGGCAAAGAGACACACCAATTTCCTGAAGCTTATGACGACCGTTTCTTTAGGAAGGTGTCTTTGCTTAGTACACAGAGTACAATGAATTTTTTTGTTTGCAGTGTGGCTTGTTACTTTCATATTCCTAAGCATTTAAATCTGTCATCAGAACATCCAATTCTGAGTTTCCAGCTGGCAGTAGGTCATCATTCCATAGATTCTGCATTCATCTTCATAGATAAAAACTGTCCAGTATCATTCAGGTAAAACTTCTAACAAACACAAGGCTAGAAACTATATACGTCTTATCCTTTCCCCTTATTTTTTTCCTCTCCCAGTGGTGTTGATTGGTACATCAGCCTCTGTAATATATTCTGTCTGTCAACTTCTCATTTCATCCTCCCAAGACATTGGGGCAAGTCAAGTGACCTTCCCTTAAGAGTTAACCCATCCAGCTCATTAACCTTCCAAATGTGTGACTTTAATAATTACACTACCTCTTTTTTACACCACCTTGCTCAAAATAGATAAATATAAATTCTTGAACATGCTCTGCAGTGGAAAATGGGAAAGCCGTTTTCTTTTGGATTAGAGATCTTAGCATTGGCATAGCTCTTCTACTGACTACCATAACTACTGTATGTGTGATCTGAGAAAGCTGAGTCACAAAGGCTGACTTACACATAATGCATAGGTAGTTGGCAACACAAAGATGCAAACCTATCTCTACATGAGATGCCAGGGCAACATCGGCACTCACCCTTAGTTAGTTAGTGGTTCTGGTCAAAGCTAGGTCCTGGCCTCCATCATCCAAGGGTAAGTCTGCCCTTACACGTTTCATTCCTTTCTTGCCTTTGCTTAGAATATGAGACATCGTTGTAACTTGGAAGTGTATGTTTGGTGGTTACTGTTAACTGTCAACTTGACAGCCTCCAGAATTGCCTGTGAATGAAACTCGGAACATTTAAATTTTTTTATATTAACTGAAATGTGAAGACTTAACCTTAATTTTGGGTTAACCATTCCACTGGCATGGGTGAAGGGGAATATGGTACAGTAGTGGAGCTGGGATATCCTGACTTATCGGGAAGCCAGGATATACTTAGAGCCTCAATAGGACAGCTTGGGGGCAGTGTTGAGCTGCAGTAGGACAGCCAGGCTATGGAGGAAAAGTGTCCTGATTATTGGGAAGCCAGGCTACTTGGCACTGCAATAGGACAGTTCTGGAGACTGGAGCTGCAATGAGAGCTGCTCCATCTCCAGTCCAAAGAGCAGTCAGGGTTCCCTGCCCTGTGGGAAGTCCAAGGTCATCCCCCCTCCATCCAGGTCTAGGAAGGTGAGCATCCAAACAGACTAGGTTCCCACAAAGCCAGTACATGCAGCAGAGAAGCTAAATAGGAAGGTGAACCCAAAGAAAGCATGTAGTTATCCTCCTGGATATTGGAAGTAGACAAGATTGACAGGCAAAAATTGAGAGCTTGGGGGTGGGGTGGGGGTGGGGTGAGGGTAAGGGGAGATGGGGAGACAGAAGGGAGAAGGGGAGGATGGGGAGAGCTTGGGGGAAAGGGACGATTGGGATGAAGGAAGAGTGGATATGGGAGCAGGAAAGTATATATCTTAATTAAGGGAGCCATTTTAGGGTTGGCAAGAGACTGGACTCTAGAGGGGTTCCTAGGTGCTCAAGGAGATGTCCCCAGCTTGTTCCTTGAGCAGCTGAGGAGAGGGCATCTGAACTAGCCCTATTCTATATCCACGCTGATGAATATCTTGCATATCACCATAGACTCTTCATCTGGCGATGGATGGAGATAGAGACAGAGACTCACATTGGAGCACTGGACTGAGCTCCCAAGGTCCAAATGAGGAGCAGAAGGAGAGAAAACATGAACAAGGAAGTATGGACGGTGAGGGATATGCCAACCCCCTGTGATGGTGGGGCTAATCTAATGAGAACTCACCAAGGCCAACTGGACTGGGACTGATGGAGCATGTGATCAAACCGGACTCTCTGAACGTGGCTGACAAGGAGGGCTGACTGAGAAGCCAAGAACAATGGCACTGGATTTTGATTCTACTCATATATTCTTTAAAAAAAAATCTTTCTATCCTGGTCTACTTCTCTTCCAAATGGCTTCCCATTTACTGACTTCTTTTACATTTGAAAATGATGCAGGTCATTCTTTTTGTTTGTTTGCTTCCATTAATGCACAACTAATCACAATATTCCTTGCCTCCTTTCTGTTGGTAGGTTGAAATACAGACTAGTAATTGCAAGTATTGGTCCTTTCAGATTCATCACTGATTTCGAAGAGTTTTATAAAACCTCATCACAAATATGAGGCTTGTATTCAATATATAATATGATTAAGAATTGCTCAGCCAAACAGCCCCAAATCTCTAAATGTCTACCGAGTTTGCATTTATAGAAAATCTGTATTATTCCTTTGGCACTTGCTATTACACCCTATGAAATTAGCAATTTAATAGTTACTTAGCTTAATATCTATTACTAAGTAATTGTAATTTCATCAAACTGTTCATTCCAGATATAGCCCCACGCTGTGTTGTGAAATTTAATCAAATATTAATTTGAATTCAGGTCATAACACTTCTAGTTATCTCCTTATAATTAAAGTCTGGTTGCTAAAAGAATTGAAGAGAAAGAAGAATACATTCTGTCTAGAATTGCCTGTCTACTACTTCTTTGTTATTCTTAAAAACAAAATAATTAATGTTAAAGACATTAATGATTTGTCCTAGTCTTGTAGTTTTGAGATAACAAAGTTGATATGAAATAATCTTTTAAGTTTTTACATGAACTATCACTAAGTATTCATGTTTAAAGCATGTTCTTCATATTGAAAATGAATATTGTCTCACTCACTTATTTTTTTAACATTTAAAAAATTAGTTATGAGTATAATTCATACAAAGTAAAACATTACCAGATCTTTAAACGATGGCTTATTTTCTAAATTGATCTCATAATGGTTTGAGTTTAAAGTCTTCGAATGGCCTTAAACACACAGTGATTTATAATTTAGAGGCACAAATATATTTTCTGTCAGCTCTTTACAAACAAATTAAGAATGGGAACTAAATTTTATGGCAATGAGCTCAGTGTCTTGAACCTAAAAGGTCCACATGAAATAATTAATGGTTGATTTATTATAGTGGTCTGGACTTTAATATTAATTTATCCTCTTCAGCATTTACTCTTATATGCTTATCAGAAATATTTATATCCCATGCAAAAACACAGAAATTAAACTTTTGACCAATAGTAAATATATAAGTAATTTTATAGTCTTGGTAATATAGCATAATTGTTAACATAGTCTAAATTAATAAAACATTAGGTCTAGTGGTCTTTGTGGCTTTAGTTTAATAGATACCTATACAGTTCTTTTGTGGAAATACTATGTCTATGTGTATCCCTCAGTGATCTCAAAAGAAGGATGACAGTGACTCTGCAGGGAGCTGAGAAAATCTTGAGTGAAGTCCTAAATGAACAAATATTTTGAAACAGCATTTTGAGGAATCTGTGATAAATTGACCATGGTAAGTTGGGAAAGATATTACCCATATGTATCAGGCTCAAGACAGGTGAAAAAGTTTTCCTCTGGGGTTGAGTATGAGAGTTTATGAAAGATTGTTCAGCTGGGGCAACCACTAACAACTTTAGCTTCCTCCTCAGGGATGCTTACCTCCTAAACCTCTCACCTACAAAGAGGAGTGGCTAAACCACCACAGCACTGGCCATCCTACCACATACACACCTACCTAATAAATTTGCTGAGGTTAGAGATTATAGCACTCAGAGAACTGCACCTGACCCCATCTTCATTATACACCAGTCAGTGTGTCTATCCTTTCTTCATTCCATTTCTGACTCTAGAGAGAGTCCTGCCCCAAGCCCTGGGGGATATAGCATGATTTAATCACTGGGAGCTCCTGATACATTACAGGGAAAAGAACAGCTGTTGGAAAAGGCTGGCACAAAAAAAAAAACTTATCACGAGAGTGCTACAAGGAGAGTGGACACATCCAAGAAATGAGAGAAGGTCAAAGTGACGCCCACACATTGGAGCCATATAGGAAGCATGGCAGCCATTCATAAGGTGGAGGAGAAGAGTCACTGCTAGAATGCAGAATATTAGGAGGAAAATGGAATGAGAAGGAAAAAGAATGGAAGGTTTGGCATGGCTGTGAACGCAACAAATAGAATTGAGCTGCCTTTGATATGGTAGTGGTGACTCTCTTTCTCTCTTTCTCGCTCTCTCTCTCTCTCTCTCTCTCTGTGTCTTCATTATTTCTTTTCTTTTTTGCAATAATGAAAATGAACAATTGGGACTCCTGAGTGCAGAGCAAACACCCTACCACAAAGCTGTGGACCTAGTCCTTTATATTGACAGTGATCCTTCCTCTTAAATATAATGCACATGATAAAATCAAAAGAAGTTCAGTGTAGCACAGGTTATAGAATATACCAAAGACAGACCTTGTGGACGAGTGGAGGCATAGATTATCTCTAAAAACAGACTATGTGAAAGGTGTCATGTCAGGTCTGAGACACATGACAACAAATGACCTATATTTTGTCTCAGAGACATCTGCAGCTCCATGAACATGGCATCGAATATGAAAAACATCTGAGCTGTTGAGATGCTTGGTAGATAATTGGCTGTTGTTTTTTTTTTTTTCTTTTTGGTGACTTAAATTAAACATGGTTTTAAGGGAGAAGTATATTTCTTTCTATATTAAACTCCTAACATTGTCTACTCATTTATGCTGTATAGTTTAATATTCTATCTGATTATTTGGAGTATCTTTTGTAGCGATTTCTTGTGAGCATAAACTCCATCTTTTGAAATGTCTGTATCGATTGTTTTCATTGCATTGGCTTTAAGGAGATGAAATACGATAACAACACAACTGTAGCTCTTTGTACATAGATTATTTTAATCCCTTTGAGGCAATTCTAGGACCATTGTTTGAACTAGATACTAAGCTAGACTCTTTGTATTCTCAAGATTTGACAAATGGCTCTGATTTTACAGCAGGCTTCTGATATACTCTGAGAATTCATGGAACCCAGAGATTTTTTTGTGGTCCCAATGCAATCAGTATGTTTTTTCTCTTGAAATGAACCATCCTGGAAATAGAGTTTGGGCTTTGATTTTGTTTGCCCACCTATTTTTCATACATAAAATAGTTTTTAACTATAGTAATATTTTCAATAAAAACATATGGATGCATTATAAATAATATGCTCAAAATATTATAATTACAGTTTATGAATTAAATGAATGTGTATTATAAATCAAAATGAGCTGGGCATGTAGCCAAAAAATAAAATAGACAAAACATTAATTTCTAAAACTCATATTTTATTTGAGAAAAATAAACATGAAGACACATAAAAATAAATAGATAAAAAAATAATGTGTTTGTTATGTCTCTGAAAACTATTAAAAGTCTTTTCTAGTCAAAAGGAAAATTACTACTGATTTTTAAATTGTCCTGGGACTGCTAAAAACAATTGACGGGGCTTTTGTGACATGATGGGATATAACTGCTGTGGCTTGACTCAGAGTTTCTTTCCCAGTGTGAATATCTTTAAAATCCTGCTAAATATATTGAGCTATGGGTAAAAAACAACAAGGAGAGAAAAAACGGCAGTTAGTATTATTTCTTTAGGGGGTAAATGAAGAGATAGAATGGCCATCTGGGAACAAAATCTCTGTATAGGGACATTCATCAGCAGAACAGAAGGGCTTTAGCTGTGCAGCCTGCTTACCGTGTATATGGAAAAGTATCATTTCAAAACTTACAAAGCTTTCCACGTTGTGAACCATTTTTATGTGAGAAAAACAGATATCTAGTGTCTTTATCTAATATATGCCTGAGTTCCTGTCTTACGTTCATCCACGCTGGGCACTTGCTTGATTTGACAGCAGCAGATCAATCCTAGAGAAGGCCTGATGCAGCAGGTGTAAAACATGCCACATGCCGTCCCTCTGCTTGTCCATATTGCACATACTGAAGGACACCTACCTCTTTTCACACCCCATACACTGACGACTTGCCTTCTCTCCCCTCCTGTCCCACACCAGATGGCTCAGCCACTGGTTACAGATCTTTTCAATACATTCCTATTCATCTTCTGAAGTAAAAAATGCTTTCTTGGCCAGGCTTTGCATGATGCATCCTGGTGTGCAGGCTAACCCCGAGAATTAACGTGGACATGAAAGAGTTAAGCAGGGACATGAGAAAGGGTGCTATGTATTAAAGGTGTCATAAGAGAAGCTTTTAGTTTCCATCCAAGGTAAAATGAAGGAAGCACATATATTTTGTGCTTATTTCTGCCAACAGGAATTCTTTGGTGGTGAATGTAGAGATTTGACCTATTACATTTGAAAACAAGAAATTCAACTTTAATAACCGAGCATAAGAGTTATATAAACTACACTAAAGAAAATGTAGAGATAGTAACAAGCAAATATCAAGATGTCACTGTAAGTTAATGTTAGCGCAATATGCATTGATAGGCCAGATGCCAATGTGCATACATGAGAACTGAACAAACAAAAATACAATGCAAACTGGATATAACAAATACTTCTGTGACAAAGAAATTCCATTTCTTATATATTACCTAAGTAAAGAAATTCCATTTCTTGTAGATAGGTATTAATGATGTTTATGATCACAATTAAACAGTCTGACAACTCATGATTTCTTTGTTAATAAGGTACCTTAAGTAATACAAATATTTCTGACATTGCTATTATAACATAAAATACAATTTTGTTCCCTTCAAATGGTACATTTTCTAGTTCAAGAAAACATTGTTATGTCTACAAAATCTGTGTTTTCAACTACTGTCCACACAATCTCGTGAATTTCTTTGGTGATAAATTTGGGTTCAAACTTTCTGACAGTATGTAGCTTGTCTTTAAATCTCTGAATTATAACACAATGCTTCCCCTGCTTTCTGGGTCTTTTATAAAATATGAAATGAGCTGATTTGAGACAAGAGAAAATGGTCTGGAATTTCTCCTCAGTATTTGAAGTTCAGACATCAAATAAATTTCTCTTGCTCATTTTCCAAGTATTACTTACAAGTCAATTCTTCCAAAGGAGGAATTGATAGGCAGAAAATGAACCATGGGAAATATAGGTATTAACTCATACAGCAGGTATCAGGTTACTAAGATAACATGGATTTGTTCAGTTGTTGGTTAGAATCAATGGGATATTGATCTGCAGAATCTATATCAAATTGTTTATTCTTAGTCTCCAAATCTCTTGAATATGCCAGGGACGTTTTAAAGAATTTTTGTGCATCTTGTAAATCCATTGTGCTTTCTATACTTGATTATATTAGGTTTCATGGTATTTCATAGAGATGCATGGTATAGCATTCTAAAAACCCTAGTCAATAGCTGCAGATTTCCTAAGGCCTCCTGGGTTCCTACTCAGGTCAGTCCCTCTTGTATCTCCTAAATTATTCCACAACCATATTAGATTTTTCAGGTGATAGAATATGAATAAATTGATACCAGATCTAAGAACTGTTCATTGTATATTTTCATATCAATTCATATTAGTCCTAAGTCATTTCTGTATGATCCAGGCTTTTGCAGTCTTAAAAATAACATTGGCCTCAGACAGAAACTATATTCTTAAATTTAGCCACAATGGACTTATAATGAAATGAACAAAATTTGTATAAAGCTTAACAGACTGTAAAAATTAGAGAGGGTTAAAATTTTCCACTCAATTTCCTTTTACATGAAAAATGTTCATAATGCAATCTTATGAAAATTGAGATCATGAAATGTTTGAGTATTTTCTCCTTGTGTTTCAAGTCACTTAAAAAAGGAATAATTTATTTTATACAAAAACATTGTCAAAGTTGGTGCTGTATTTTTAAATTATCATGAGAAAATTATGCATGCTAACTAGAAATATAGAACTTTGAACACTGTTAGTATATGAAAACATATAAGAAAGTAGAATCTGGCCTGGAAAAGATAGAGACTTGAAGTGAAAAAAAAAATCAAGGGCACATGTTTACTGCTGCAAAGAAAGTTTTTATTTTCAGATTGCTAAATCTATATAACTACTTTTTGTTGCAGTAGACAAAATATTCAATAAAAGGATTCAATTATAATGGATTTAATGAACAATTTACTGACTATTGAGATAGTACAGATTTAGTGATGTGTTCTTTTATTTAGTATATTAATATAGTGTGTGTTTACAAAAATTTCATTATATATATATTTATATTATTATTATGTGTAAGTTTCATAGGAGCATACAACATGCTTTAATCTATTTACTTGACACTCATACATGAATATAAATCTTTTAGATCCTATCCCCTCCAATTCTCTCTCTTTGAATTCCTCTACTATCTCTCATCCTACTTTTTCTCCCATCTTTTGTGTCTTCCAGCCATTTTGAGCTAATACACAAAACTATCTTGTCATTCCTTGAAAAATATTGTGTGACTATAGAAATCTATTATGTCTGGATCTGACATTCTTTCAGCATTTACTTCCTGATTATCTCTGAAGACTCGGGAGAGGGAATGTGAAATAGATGTCCTATTTAAGAACTGAGGAATCTATCGCCCCTTAATCTCTGCATTGATCATTTTTTTTTTGTCTTTGGGAAATAAAGCTTAACTGATGAGGGTTGGGAAATACACTGATCTTCTGGTATAAATATAGTAACTTGGGTAGTTTAGGCAGTAACACTAACTATTGACAAATGGGACCTCACTAATTTAAAAGTTTCTGCATAGGAAAGAATATCATCAGAATGAATAGGTAGCCCATGGAAGGGAAAAAAAGACTTCAGCAGCATGCAGTGTATTTGGACTAAGAACCTTAGGTGTAGAGACTGTGTTTTATATGTATTAATTGGGAGCTGGGCATCTCATAGTCACTTTTCTTTGTATTTTGACCAGTTGTTGTGTTCTGTAATGGTCTCAATCTCTGCAAAAAAAAATCTTCTTTGAAGAGGGATTAGAACTATATTTATATGATGGCATGCAACGTGTATTTGACTCAGAGGCTTATATGAATTGTTTCTCGGCCAATAGCTCTGACTTATTACTAACTAGCTCTTACACTGTAAATTAATCCATTTTCCTTATTTACAGTTTGCTATGTGGTGGTACATTATCAGCATGGCACCTTCATCTCCTGCTCCCTCTGTGTATGGCTAGTGATTCCTCATTGTGCCCTTCTCCTTCCCACCTCACTTAGTTTGGTCGTTCTGGCTATACTTCCTGCCTGGCTTCTAGGCAATGTGCATTTTATTAAACCAATTTGAATGACAAATCTTTATAATGTACTAGAGGATTATTCCACATCAAAATGTATATATTATTGGTGTATGTGCAGGTGAATATGTGTATTTTATGTATATTAATATATAATATGCTGAGTCCACTTAATGTTGATTGTATATACAAATATTTATCATTGACAAGCTGGAATTGGACAGTTTATCAAGGGTCTCTTCCCTGGAGAAATCTATCTCTCCCTCTCAATAATTGTCTATATTATATCTCTTTACCTGAGTTATGGCCTTGTGAAATTGGCCCCAGCTATTCACAACTTAATAGGTCAACTGGTGTTCCCATTAGGCAGTCTGGTTAGACATCCATTGTGTACAGATTTCATCCATGTGGTCTCCCTCTCAAGTCCAGAAGGTCTTATCTCGCAGTAGCTCTTCTGCCCCCTGCCCCCACTTCTCTGATATTTCCTAGTCTTCAAATGTAAAGTTTGTATAATTAGCAAGTTATTATTTCATATATCTAACCATTTGGACAAAAAGATGAATACAAATAGGAGCCCCTTATAAGAATTTTTAGTCATCCAAACAAATGACATTAGAAGAATAAGTTTTTAATGTGACATCTACATTAGAAGATTTCCATGTTCCAACCGAGATGATATTAGATTATTAGATATTAGATATGTAAGATTCGGATTTTCTCTTTTTTCATACAATAGCTTGATCACCTGAAGTGCTGGAGTTAATCCTAGCTGCAAGTAAGTGCTGTACACTGAACCTCATCTCTCACAGAATGTATCTTGCCCCTGTCCAAGCATAACTAAAGCAATGAGGAAAGGCAAGCTTGGAATCAGGTTACAACAGCATATTCCTGGCTTTGCTTTGGCAAAATTACTATCTTCAAAAAGAAAAAAGATTGTGTCTTCTTAGCCGACAAAAGACAAAACAAATTTGATGAACTAACTATAAGACTGTACACTTCCATTAGGAGCTATGAAAAAGACTCATGTAGCGTCATCTATTCATCCAGTAAGTTTTAACAAATATCTGAACAACCTGAGAGTCAGTCCAATAGCAAATGGCCATTCATTGCAGTATAATGTGCCAAACTGTTTCAATGAGATGAGCAAGGAGACTTCTATTTCCCCACGTGTAAGGAGCAGGGGTGATGTCATTTACTTTTAATAGTATATTAAGTGATTTTTGATTTATGTGTTTTCTAGATTTTAGTACTTTTAGTGACAGTTATTGGTAATAGCAATTGGTTTAGACTAGAAGGTTTAACCGGTACAAGTGATTCCTTAACCAATATATTAAAAATATAGACACACACACACACACACGGAGTATAAAGGGACAAGACGAAAATCACACATTCTGTTTTAGTCCAGTGAAATTTATGACAGATGGTACCTGGACATGTAGCCACTGGTGCATAGGGGCACGTCGTGGACACAGTACATAAATAAGATGCCACAGGTGTAAAAGCAAAAGGTGAGTGCTCAAATTGATACAAATAATTAATGAATTATTAAAAATTTATAATTATTTTTTAAAAAGGCAATGATAAAATATCAGGGGGAAAACTGTAAATATTTGTAGATATGTATTTAACTGTCTGTGCATTTGGTTTTGATAGCCAGAGAAGCTGGATTGGAACAAAATCTAATGCAGAGGTTTTTAGATTACATTGTAGATAATGTAAGTATTATGCTCTTTTCCCTATAATAGTGGCATAGATGTTGCCTCTGGACTGTTATAGGACTTGGAGAAGCTGCCCCAGGAAAGGTGCCATACTGATGTCCCCCTGGTACCTAAGATAGAATGTACATGACAGAATGTATATACCAATGGCAAGGAAGTCTGTAAAATGGGAAAAATGCCCCTAAGGCAGGCACAGTCATCTGTCCTGTAGTAGAAGCACAGGATTTTTTTTTTATTGAAAAAAAAAAATTGCCCCTCCTCCTCCCAGCCTCCCATTTCCCTCCCCCTCCTCCCACTCCTCTCCCCCTCCCTCTCCAGTCTGAAGAGCAGTCAGGGTTCCCTGCCCTGTAAAAAGTCCAAGGTCCTCCCCACTCCAACCAGGTCTAGGAAGGTGAGCATCCAAACAGGCTAGGCTCCCACAAAGCCCCATGAAGTAGGATCAAAACCCAGTGCCATTGTCATTGGCTTCTCATAAGCCCTCACTGTTTGCCATGTACAGAGAGTCCGGTTTTATCCCATGCTTTTTCAGTCCCAGTCCAGCTGGCCTTGGTGAGCTCCCAATAGATCAGCCCCACTGTCTCAGTGGGTGGGTGCCCCCCATCAAGGTCCTGAATTCCTTGCTCATGAAGAACAGGATTTTTTAAATAAAATAAAAAGGGAGGTATTGTGGAGGCCCACAGATGTGAGCCTATTCCTCCTTGACTACAGGTCAGAGAGTTTGAGCTTATTTTTACTCTTTCAAAATTGTTGAAACAGGTGTGGCTACAAATGAGAAACCCTGACCTACGGTGTGGTTACTTGGTGTTTTAGACATTAAGATTGCCCATAGAGTTATATCTACTCCATCCTGACCAAATGTTAGAGAATTCAAGCCTATTCCTACTCCATTTTAAAATTTGAGGTTTGACATACAGGATACTTGGTCTTGGGAGTATTTGAGGTATATCCTGCCCAACACATTAAAATACTTTACTTAGGATATAATGGCTTGATGTCTCAAGTATTGACAAAAGTGACTGTTCTGGTTGTCCTTTCTGTCATGTTACAGCAGTCTTTTGTCTCCCCCCGGCCCCCAGCTTTTGTATTGGAGTATAAAAGTGCATGTGGGTACATGTCCTCCTGGTACTATTCTCTGTCTCTGTATTTCTTTTGTATCTCTGTCTATTCAGCCTAGCATTTCTTATTCACACACACACACACACACACACACACACACACACACACACACACACCTATCCTGAAATGCACGAAGTCTTTGTGACTGGATCCCAACAGTATGGAAGAAAGGCATTTTATGAAATTACATTTGCAAATGCTGTACCTTAAACAAAGAGCTCTAAAACCAACTGTATTTATTTACCAACGGACTGAATGTATGTGTTGTGTCCTTCAAAATGTTCTTTCATAGTAGTTACTGATTGATCATGCCATACAATTGAAGTGGTAAATAAACCTTGTGAAAACAGTTATTGTGATGTATAGTCAGGGTTCTGGTAACCATATGGGGCCAAAGCTACAGTTCAGCTAAAGATCAGAGTCCAAGCTCATAATGTTATTATGAACAAATACAAAGATAGTTTAGTTGTATGCCCAGTATCAACCATCGGTAGTAATACATGTAAGACTAAATGATAAGTTCTATACTTCAAGTTTAATTATCTTTTAATTATTGAAGAAACTCCCCTAATAGGATCTGAAAACTGAAGTTATTTATAGGAGTTAGCTTGTTTAAAAATATAGCAGCATGGCAGCTATTTTACTCTGTTTTATACCTGTACAGTTCAGACACTTAGATGATTTGTGTTGAGGTCGTAATATGAGACCTGTTTTGCAAGAAATGTGCATCAATTGTAATAAATTAGATAACTCATAGTGGACTTTCATTCCTGATTCTGCTAGGAAAGGAGGTATGAAGTGAACATGATGTGTACAGTTTTTGTTTTGAGTTTTGGATTTTTGGGGAGTTTTTTGGTTGTTTTTGTTTTGACAAAGTAGATAAAGTTAGGAATTTGCAATTCTGCCTGTCTAATTTATCAATTTTTACAATATTTACTTTTATTGTAGTGTCTGTGTATTTATGCATGAGTGCTTCTGGGTGAGCAGCACGTGTGGCTATCAAATTCTCTCCTCCAAATGTGTGTTGGAGCTCTGGGACTTGAACTGGGAACCCTGGGCTTGTGGGCACTATGCCGTAATGCTGGCATACCCACCAAATAGTAATACTTAGTGAAACATTCACATCAGATGGAACATAATTTAATCCTTGGAATAAAAGAAATTCATGACTGATCATTCAATATTTACTATGATTTCAGCAATAACTCATTTTAAGAAAGTACAGGGAGGACATCATACATTCATTTCTCAATTTTGACTGTGAAAAGTTTCTAGGTATTCTGCTCAATTTATGTCTTACTAAAATATCACAGTACTCTAAGAAGAACACACTAGGGAAGGTTAGTACTTACCTCATGATAAATATTTTCTTTCTTGTGTCCAAAAAAGTCCATATATCATTAAGTAGTTAAATGTAAGCTGTTCTCCCTTGTTGCGATCTTGTTTCAGAGGGCCCCTCTTGCCTTTGTAAGGTCAGTTTATCACAAACTTGATTTCTAACACTACAGTGATTATTCATTCACATAAGCAAACATCAATCATTAGTGCTCAACTACATTTTTATCCATGAATCAATTTATTGGATATTTCACTGTGACTAGTAGCTATGTAGATGTTCTGAGAATTGACAGAGCTAGAGATGGGGTTTTCTTTCTTTCTTTTTTTATTCTTCTCTCAAATATTACATCCCTACAATAGTTTCCTCCTTTTCCCCTTTTCCAGTCTTTTCTCCTCCACTTTCCTCTTCGCCAGGTCTAATCTCCACTCCTCGCCTCAGAAAAGAGCAGGCATCCCGGGGATATCAACCAAACATGGCAAAACAAGCTACAATAAGACCAGGCACATACCATCACATCAAGGCTAGACTAGGCAACTCAGTGTTAAAAAAAAAAGTCCCAGAAGCAGGCAAAAAATCCAGAAACAACCCCAATTCCCATTCCTTATATCTATTTAGATTCAAAGAGTTCTTCCATTGTGGAAGTCACAAAGCCTGCCCAGGAGCTGTAGACAAATCCTTGGCAGGAGTTAGATGGGCTTATAAAAAGGCTGAGTGTTGATCAAATAAAAGTGAAAAAAATAACTTAGTATCCAGAAAAGAATAAAAAAAAAACAGATGCACTTTGATGGAGGTCTGTCCCTCTTTTAGCAAAGAAAAGGTGGTTCCTGAGTATGGAAGCTGACTACAAAATTTAGTAATCATTCCCCACCTCCAACAGGATTTCATGCTATTTCCTCAGTTTCTGTGTTTCCTCCCCTCTGTAAAATGAATAATTATAAGAGCCTATATTTCATTTCATGATTTAAGGGATAATGTTTTACTACATATAAAAGACTTATACCATCAAAGTCACTTACTTATTTTAGCACATAAATGTTCATCCTTTGACGATGATAATATTGTTCCTTCCTGTAAGATGCCTTTGTAGACATCAAACGTTTGGAAATAGATGGGACTAATTTGTTCTTTATATATATACATATAGTAATTGAAAATAATTCAATATTAAAATCAAGAATCTCTTCTCATATCCTACAAATTCTGACCAATTCTGATTATTATGTTAAGTGGCAAGATCTTAGTTGCTGTGAGAAAAACTGATTTAGGACTGATAAGTAAGATTTGGGTAGAAAGCAAATGAAGAGTTTCAGAAATAGCTTTCAACAACTTCAAAGAAAAGAAACATAAGAAGTTGCACTGGTTAGATTTTTGTCAGCTGAACACAAACCAGATTCCCCTGGGAATCTTAATTGAGCTATTGCCTTCATCACATTATAGGCAAGTCTGTTAGGCATTTTCTTGATTAATGTTTTATGTGAGAGAATGCATTTTACTATGGGTGGCACCTGCTTTATGCAAGTGGTCCCAGGTGGTAAAAGAAAGCAGGCTGAGTAAGCTATAAGGAGTAAGCCAGTAAGTGACATCCATCCACAATCCTTTCTTCAGTTCCTGACTCCAAGTTCCCACCGTGAGTTCCTGCCCTGATTTCCTTCATGCTGGCAGTAAACTCTAAGATGAAATTAACCCCTACCATCCCAAATTACTTTGGTTATGACCTTTATGATGGCAATAGAAAGCAAACTAGAAGAGATGTGTTACTGCTGTAGTGGGTATTGCGAAGTCTGGGTTGATGCCTGGCAGCTGTGATGTATAAGACTTGTTCTGTGAGTCTCACCATCGTGGCATTGTGCCGCAATGAACCTGGACTCTTAGGGCAGTGAGTGCTCTGACAAGTTTATTAGCCCGCATTCCAGTTCTTTATGTACCCTCTTTAATAACCTATTGCCTCTTATTATTAAACTCAATTTGAACAGGGTTTTTTAGTTAGTTTGGCATGAAGGCATGTCAGCTATTGTGAATACTGCCACATATTGACAACAGCTATAATGGATTATATCAAAGTGTAATTATTCTAAGAATAATAATTAACAAGAGACAATCCAGTGATAATCCCCTCCAACACACATTCAGTATGAGTCTTTATGTAATAGAGTTCAGTTAAACATATATGCCCTAGATAACCAAGCTAACTAAACAAGTGCATATTATCTTATTCAGTAAAAACAGTGTATATGCTACTTCACACTACCCTTTAAGCCCACTCAGTCCCCTCACTTCCGTTAGATATAGTATATGGCAGAACCTAGCGATTTCTTAGCAATCCCATAGAATCATATACAATTCTTATCAAAGATTATCTGTGTCTTTGCATCAACAGACACATTCGGGATTTATACATCTTAGTTTCACATTCTAAGCCTTTCACATCATAAGCCTTTAGCTTGGCACACTGGCTCTTCAACCTTAAATAAACAGTATGCAAACATGAAAACTCCATGCTTCTGTTATTCTTATCACACTCCAGAAAACAGGCAAGATATGCTCACTCAAGTTCTGTTGGTATTTTCCCCATGCGTCCATCCAATAGTGTCAGTGTCCTTGGGAGGCTGATCCAGAATCTCCAGACTACACTATCTAGTGATGCTTCAGTCCTTTGTCTAAAACAGTGATGTTTGAGTCATTACATAAGTCTAGTCTTCTATATATTTTAAATTAGGCTTTTATTAATTTATCTTTTTATTACTTAAGACAATTTTTTTAAATTTACATATATGTTGATTATATTTCCACCTCTCTGAAGTCATCTAGATTCTCTCTCCCTCTCTAACCACTAAACTTTTAAGTTCTTACTCAAAAAAACCTCAGCAGTATCCCTCAAGAAGCCAACAAATCCCCTCAAAACTCATAAAACAACAAACAAAGCCTAAACAAAACAACAACACCCCGACGAAATTATAACCAAATAAAAGCACACAGAAAACTGTGGTGTCAGTTATATGGTGGTTAACTACTCCTGAATATAAAGGCTTCCCTGGAGGGGTTGATTTACTCAGTGTCACTTCCTTGGAGAAACTGATTTTCCCCCTCCCAGCAGGTATAAATGACAGCTCAGTTGTTAACTTTTACTCTAGTGATCAAGTTTTCTGTATACATTCTACATTACTTTCTATCTATCTATCTATCTATCTATCTATCTATCTATCTATCTATTCATCCATTTTTATTTCTTTCTTTCTTTCAGTTTCTCCCTTTCTCCCTTCCTTCTTCCCTTTTTCCTTCCTTCCTCCCTTCCTTTTTTCTTTCTTTCTTTCTTTCTTTCCTTCCTTCCTTCCTTCCTTCCTTCCTTCCTTCCTTCCTTCCTTTTTTTAAATATGACAAAACAAAATGCAATAAGAGAACAAAAAGTATAATGACATTTTTAACAGCTAAGTAATATTTCACTGTGTAAATATACCACATTTTCTTCATCCATTCATCTGCTGAGAGACATCTAGGTGTAAATTGAACTTCTATTTAAAATTACTCCTCATTTGTGATTTCTCATGTAATGGAAAAGCTGTGTAAGCACTTAGCTATTGTTGTTTAGTGGACAATGCACAGATTTAAAACAAAACAAGGCAAAAAATAAACTTTTTAGTAAATTAATAAAGATGCTAATTTTTTTAGATATTTTCACTTCACAGTTGATCTAGCACAAGCATGTAGAACCTGTGGGTGTGGAGAACTGTATGTGTATGAAGAGCCATAAAGAATCTGTTGGGTTTTTAGGGTAAGGTCAGCATTCCTTTGTAGGAAGCTGAGTGGTGACTCCTCTACTCTGTACTTTCGGTGAAAGAAAGCTCATGCAATCTGCCCCCTAACTCAAAACAAGTCATTTATTTAATTGTGTGCAGCCACTCACTTTGCTAATGGCCTAACATTTCAACTTTGATTGTGCTGCTAATTGGCACCCCATTGGTTAAGTTTTGAGACAAATGTGATTGAATCATCAGTTAAAATACTGAGAGCTCAAAAACAAATTATATTATGACAACTCATTTCCAATATGACACCCACATTATATATGGAAATTTAGTCACAGGCCTAACTGGGGATATTCCAAGATGTTGAAGAGGTTTGTTTTAGAAAATAGAAGGATATTGAGGTTAGTAAATATAGAAGGGAGAATTCAACACTTTCACTATATATTCCTCTTTAGTACAGAGTAAAAGAATAATTATTTGATATCATTGTGTCCTCTGAAAAATAAAAATAACTAAAGATATGATGGCAAGTATAAGTTATCTAAGAAATTGAAAATGCCAAGAAATTGATCAGCTCCTATATTGT
The DNA here is from genome assembly GCF_014885135.2 of Alexandromys fortis. Taxonomy (NCBI): domain Eukaryota; kingdom Metazoa; phylum Chordata; class Mammalia; order Rodentia; family Cricetidae; genus Alexandromys; species Alexandromys fortis. Next base: position 10,250,578 of record NW_026067917.1, read on the forward strand.
TTAATATCATGTGATTTTATAGTTCTAAATGCATAACCCTGTGATCTTGACATGTAGGAATAAATTCACCATGTGCATTTATTAATGACTCTTAGTCTTATCCACTAACCTTCTCTAAGTTTAAATGCATATGGGAAGGAAATATTGGCTCCTCTGCTGTAACATGAGGGGCCTTGCTTGTTGGGCTTTCTGTTTTGCTCAGTTCCCACAGCCAGTAACCCCCCCAAAAAAATTACACAGGGGTGTATATTAATTATAAACTGATTGGCTCATTAGCTCAGACTTCTTATTAACTCTTGTAATGTATATTAAGCCATTATTCTTATCTAGGTTAGCCACATGTCTCAGTATCTTTTTCAGAGGGGCAGGTCATATCCTGCTTCTTTGGTGTCTGGACAGGACTGCAGGAAACATTTCCTTCTTCCCAGAATACCCCTGTTCTCATTGCCCTATCTCTACTTCCTGTCTGGTTGTCCCTCCTATAATTCCTGCCTGGCTACTGGCCAACCAGCATTTATTTAAAACATAATTGACAGAATACAGAATTGTCCCCCACCATCCTACCTTTGAAGTGACCATAAGTAAGACTAAGTGTACAGGATAAAGATAGAATGGAGCCACCCTTATTGTCGGAAAGTGGTGGAAGGACAGATAATCGTGAAATTGACCTGATAGTTTTACCCAGCTTTTGAAATGCTTGCTCATTTTCATAGGGTTATGGACTAGGTGGTTTCTATAGCAGAAACCACCTTACAGATCTGAACAGCCTGAATAGTAAAGAATGGTGTTTAAATCAGTTCAAGAGAAGGATGTCAACAGTGAAAACAGGCCTGCCATGCGTGGAAGAGAAACTTGGTCCAAGCAACATCTTTCATGTTAGTGACAGCAAAGAATGTCTTCAAAGAAAACTTTCTTTAAGGCTAAGTCTTTATCCTCACCTCAAATTTCCTTACATAGATAGCAAAGGGGCCTTTCATTTACACATGACTGTCACAAGAATAGCCAATGCTTTGTGACTTTACACTAAGCTCTGCAAATGTTTGCATCCTCCTTGATTTAATTGTGTCCCACCAATAATACATGCAGTAGTAGCATGAATCTTACTCAACAACTATTTTTTTCCTTCTTTGAATTTGCAGATATTACTTTTGAAATGTAAATGAAATGTTCTCTTGATGTTGTAGAGACTCTCAACTTTTACTGAAACAAAATAAAATTAGCCTGCAACGTTGCTGAGGTGTGGAGTTTGAGATCTCATTAAAAAAGAATCCATTGTAAGCTAAAAATTTTGACACAAAAGTCTAGGAAGCATAAAGAGCTTTCCAACCTCATTTAATGCGTACAATCCACAGATATTTTGGCATCTTTAATAATACTGTTAAGCATAACATCTTACATACCTGCACAGACAGTACTATAAAATCTAGCTTTTTATCATCAGCAAAAAACTAGAAAATAGGGCTTCTTAGGCTATGAAGAATTTGCTGGTGATTACACTTTTTATAGTTGAGCTGTGTTTGATAATTATCCCCACTTGCAAGAAAAGGGAAAGTAACCGTCTTGCATATTGACTGAAGATGAAGGAAACAGATCCTTCATAGACGTTGCATTGTCTTGGATCTGGTAAAAGAAGCCTCAACCCACAGGGATTTGTTCACAAAGTTAATGTCGATACTTGGCAATAAACCCAGAGGTATTCTACTTTCATTTCTCTTTCTGTGATAACATCCCTGACCAATGGATGGATGAAGAGATAAATAAATAAGTAAATAAATTCATATAAAATAAAAGGGTTCATTTGGCTTGAAATTCTGCTACAGGCCATTGTTGTACAGGGGAAGTCAAGGTAGGAGCCTTCCGCATACACAAAAGAGAAGAGTATAAATACATGAGTTGATATTTGCTTGCTCTCAGCATCATTTTCCTTATACCTAAAAGGTATAAGAAAGTAAAAGAATCCTTGCCTGGTGGATGGTGTTGCCCACAGTGCTCCAACTTCCTATAACAATTGAGCAGTTAAGATTAGCTTTCATAAACATGTCATAAGCCTTCCTGACTTAGACAATTCCTAAAGACCCCTTTCAGGTTTTGTTAAGTTGACAATGAAAACTTATTAGCGCATGAAAATTATAAGGCTGGAAAATGTATATGGTTGGCATGATCTCTATACAATTGCACAGTTTCTCAAAAGGTTCCATGCTTTCTCTTTTGCTTCTTAGACTGATGACAGAAATATAGTTTTAAATGAGTGAAATTCTCATCCTTTAAAGTTTAAGGCTGAGCTAGAATGAGAGACTTAATAATAAAGTTTGGATGACAAGGAAAGAAAATGAATTACTTTATCTAGATACCCAAGTATGTTAAATATTCTACAGAGAACAGAGATTAGCATCTATAAGTCCTAACTTTGTAGTGGGACATCCTAATGCAAAACAATTACATTTCAAAATTCTGTCTTTAACCAGAATGGGAATTTAGCTTAAATTGGGTAGTCAACATTGGTATTAGATAGCATATTAAACTCTTTGGAATAGTGACAAGACAACTCAGGGATGCTGAGCAGAAAGACACAAGACTTTATTTCTTTTTCTAATAATGATACACACTCAAGGTTTAATAACTATAAGAACAGCAAGATTGAGCACTGTTACAAAATACCATCCAAGGTTTACTATGCTTCAGATACTGAGAGGAATGCCTTACACACATTTCATTTGCATTTAGGCAAATTTCAATGAAGTAGGTTTTTTCATTCTCAACGTGCTGATAAAGATTGTTCTAATGGCATGTGACTGATAAACATTAAGTGGGAATTCCAATACTATTTACTGAGCTTCCTAGCCTGAATGCTATGTTATATTTATAAAAAACCCTGTATAGAATGCTGTAAAAACTACTTTCAGGTGTTTGTATTGGTTTTCATGGTTCTGGTATCTTGTCTCTGGTTCTACTCTATGACTATTCTGTGTCTGAGGTTGGCAATTTCTCATTTCTAGGCCTGACAGTTGCCCAGCACTTTCTAAGGAGAAGTGAATCTTTATATTGAGACTAAGACTCCTCAGTGCATTTGCTCTTACAGCTTCGCTCTAGCAGTCCTTAAAAAGGTCAGAGATGCTTTCCTCCATAAAACAAGCTCTGTCTCTTTTACACAGCTTAACATGTCACCAGCCCATTTAATGGCATGGCTGCAACTTTGACTTCTCTAATCTGTTTTGCATGGCACATAATTTTTGCTTTACATTTAGAACTTCTTGTTTACTTATTTCAGCGCTGACAAACAGAGGATACTTGTATCCTTGTTTGTTGTGTTTGTTAGTAGGATGGGAATAAACTCTTTAGATAGAAATTAAATATATATCTGATTTAAAATATGAATCTACTAGAAAATAGAGGTTTAGCATAAGAGACAGCCTTAAATTTTCTTTCTTAAATTGTTTTTTTCAAAGTTGTTTTGATTACTATTGATGTAAAATAATATACCCCAAATTGAAAAGAGCAAATGTCTCTTCCCTAAGTATATCCTGCTTGTTTTTCCACATGGGATCATGATGTGGGATGTCCTTCTGTATATGTTTTGCTTTTATTGGTTGATGAATAAAGTTGTTTTGGTCAATGGAAAGGCAGAATATAGTTAGGTGGGAAATCATAACAAAGAGCCAGAGAAGGAACCTGTAGCCGTCAAAGGAGTAACATGCCATACCAGTAAGCCACAGTCTCGTGGCAATTCATAGTTTAGTATAAAATGGGTCAATTTGATAATCAGAGGTAGTCAGTAAGAAGCCCAAGATGTTGGACAGACCACTATAACTGATAATAAGCCTCAGAGTGGTTATTTTATAAACGGCTACGGGAACCAGTAAATGATACCCGGTGGATGGTAAGAAACCAGTCCAAGGGTACCAGGAAAATGGTGAATACTTCTAGCCACAGGAACATGTCCACATCTTAGATTGGTGGGATGTGTCTTGAAATTTAAAATAATTGAAATCTTGGTTAAAGACAAGTATGACTGAAACAAATTGTATGGAGAAGGAAGAAAGATGTGATACACAGTGAGGAATAAACCTGGTACAGCTGCAGTTACCTTCCAGAAAACGATGTGATAAAGTGGGCATGAGAAGATACGTTTTGCAACTTACTGTGGAGAAACAGAACAATGCTTGTTCCTGCAATGAAAGCACATTCCTACACCCTAGAGTTCTCTGAGGCAGACAGGCTTTCAAGTGGCTATTATCCTGAGGTTTGAGCAAGCCAGCAGGCTTCAAATGCTGGGTGCCATTGTTGAGAATGTCGGATGGTTCTACCCAGATGAAGTATGCAGTGATGAGTGGTATTAAGTGTCAGGGAGATAGGTTGGCACAGCTACCCATGTTGGTTAGAAACATAAAAAGAAATCTTAAAAATCTGCCAAAATAAGACAGATATGAATGAAATTAGAATCAGGTTGGTTTGAGGCTAAATTTATGTTCTTCACACTGAGGCTTTGTATATTTTGTTGTTTATTCATCAAGAACATTTAAATAGCCATCTTTCTATCATGTCCTTAATCTGTGATGTAAGGGATACCAAGGCACTAGTGGTCATGATGCTGTCCTATTTCTCAATTACATTCTTGTATTTTATGGTGGTTTCTTTGTTGTTGTTTGTTTTATGGTATGTGTATATGTATGTGTATATGTGCATGTGTATCCATGTGTGTGTCTAGATTATGTTTAGAAGGTGAATGGTGGGCACTCTAGCCCATGCTGGCATGGAACAGATTTTAAATTCATAACAATCCTCCTGCCTCAGCCTCTTTCTAAGTCCCACTTAAAATTTGTATTTTGATACGTCAGCTATTATTTATATGTTCCTGTATGAAAACCTAGTGTGAAATTATGAAATCTCAATCAGTTGCCATTGAAAAAAATATATATAATATTATGTTAGGTTCCAAGAAAATGTTTTCTTACAGCTCAGTGAGATTAGAACCAACTAAATGTAAATATTATGAAACTATGAAGAGATAAAACTAACATTTTATCTAGAAGATCCTCATATTACAATAAATCAAAGTACTCATTTTAAATAAAAATCAGCATATGTGGAGAAAACTTCCCACAAATAACCACAGTTGAGAAACAGTAAAATGTCAGCAATCTGACTAAGAGATGATGTGTGGGATTATCAAGTGCTGTGATATGAAAAGTAGCAGTTTCATATGATACAGCTTTAATAATAAATAACACACTAACAACTATGTGCCAGACCTATCTTAAATATAGCCCATGCATTAACTCTTGCCATTCTTATCTTCTTGACTCAGGATGTGGACAGTGTAAAAAACAGCATTCCTACTGATGCAATGAGAAGGTAATGCTGTGTAGGCACTTGAAGTCAAGGATACAAAGGCTACAAAGAGACTTGTCTGTTAGCATGGGCTGCTCTAATGGAGGTCTCTGTTTGGTTCCCAGTCCCCACATATTGGCTCACAATCTTCTCTACTTACAGTTCCAGATGATCAGACACCCTCTTCTGCCCCCAAGAGGCACCAGACAGTTAGCAGAAAAATAAGGTACATGCATAAACATTGGCAGAAAAATATCCATAAGCTTAAAAAAATAAAAATAAATCCTTTAAAGAGACAGACTACAGAGAGATATGTCACTCAAATAGTTACTTTAAAAGAAGACTAGAAATAAACTACTCATAACGATGTTAGGAGCCATGGTGGAGTGGATTTCAAGCCTTACCTCCATCATTAGCATATGAATTCAAAATGGTGTTACCATAGCAACTGTGTGTTTCACTGCTGGTGTGGTTTTGCAAGATTACTTTTACCGGAGGATGTTCTATTAATTTCTTTTCTGAGAGATATTTAATTAGTATTAGAATAGTTTTTACTGCAACTGTTTAATAGATTATAAGGCTATACTCTTTTATTCTGTTATAAAAGATTGAACTGATCGATTTTCAAATGGGTTTGACAATTGCATGTCTAGACTAAATCCCACTGAGCTGTGATGTGTTTCATTCATTAACACATTGTTACTCTGTTTGGGTCTATGTTTATCAAGTGTATTTCTAGTTTGTAGATTCATTTACTCAAAAGTCTTTTTTTTTCTAGAGTTAGCATGTTTCCCTTGGCAAATTCATTGAAAATTGTGTCATTCTTTTTCTATTTTTGAAAAAAAATATTTATGTAGAATTAAAAAAAAATGTTTTAAAATATTTGGTTGGCCCCTAACTCCTGAGCCCAGAGTTTCTTTTGTGATACTTTATCCTGGATTTGATTTCATTACAGATGCGGAGCAAGTCAGGGCATCTAATCCTTCATTTCCAGGCTACTCATGAATGTCTTCTACTCTCTAAATGAGCTGGCAGAAAGCTGCTCAAGGTATTTCTGCTTTTTGTCATTAGGGCTTCAAAATTAGCATCTCATTTTCATCCCTTATGGTTTATGTTCTCTGTTTTGCACTGACTGTTTCAGCTGGTTGGTAATCATTGTCGTTGAATTTGTCTTTAAGACTCAGCTATATTTTTTCATGTATTTTTATATATTTTTCTGTGATGCTAGAGATTCAATCCAGGACTATGTTCTGTATTAATTAATTTGTTGTCCAAATTTTCTGTTAATTTATAATAAAGGATTGTTGAAATCAGAATGATTTAAAAGTTGTTGCCTCTATATTTTTCTATTCTAAATCATATATGTGGAAGGAATTATTAAACCCATAAGCATTTATTCTGGTTATATCTTCTTATTGGGTTGACCACTTAAGACACTGCAATGTCTCTCTTGATAGTGCTCTTTGTCCAGAAATATTATTATTTCATATTTGCATAGTTACTTGAGGCCTTTGTGTTTATTCTATGGATGCTATGCACTTTCTGAAAGAAAAGTATCCCCACAGGAGCCCCAAGGCCAAGTACTCAGCATAAAGATTTATTTGCCCCAAAGGGCAGGGAATAAGAGATAAAGACAAGAGATAGAGGACAAAGAAGAAAGGGAAGGATTTAAGGGAAAGGGAACAGTGCATTTGACCCAGAGAAACAAAGGACTGCCTCTGAATAGAGGGGAAACAGCCAAAACAAAAAGGATAATAGCAGTTTATAAAGGTAGAATGGGAAACCCCCTGTTAGGGTGAGGTGTTTAACTAAAGTTGGACATTATAATTAGGTGAGGCTGAGGGGGCTTTTGATTGATGGACTTCAATACTTTGATAGATGGATCTTGCTAGTTAGCAAAAGGAGAAGGAAATATCCAAAAAATATAATAGACCTTGTTGTCTAGCTTGAGGATGTAGTCAGATTTTAACAAGGCAGAGGGAATAGAGAGGAGGATAAGGCCTGCCAGAGCTATGCTCTCCATGCTGGAGATGGCCAGAGTCCTTTCATTCCCCCCTTTTTTCTTTTATTACTGGGTTATTGGCTGTTGGTTAAATGGGAGTCCTTCTCTCTGACTGTTTTCTGTTGACCTTGGGGACCAAGAAATCTGAGTTGTTGGTCAAGACCAAAAAGACCAGGCTCTGTCAGTCAGTCAGATGGTCAGGTTCTGAGGGATATCTGGGACTAGGGAAGCTACACTTTCCTTTTTATATCCATTTTTTCAAATTGCTACATTTATAATTAAACTTGATATTGGTATAATTGATACCCAAGATAATAAAGTTATGAAGAGGAAGAATATATTCATTTATTTATAGGTTGGGGTTGTTGGTATAGACCATCTCTTTTTGAAGCTGTGTCAGAAGAGATCGCTGACTTCCTGGCTATCTGTGACAAAGAGAGAAAGAAAGGGCTGTAGTCTCAATGTTCCCTACTTGAGTATCTCTGGAATTATCCTTTCAAATCCTCTCATCCTCTTCAAATCTTCATCACCTTTCAATAGTGTTGCTTCAGAAAGACAGATTCAACATATGGGACCAGGTATCAGGTCCAGACAATACTACTGCATGTCCATATTCAAAGAGTGTTTCTTGGAGACTACATACAGGTAAGTTTTGTTCTCATCACTCCTGGTAAGATTATTCCTCAAACAACAAAATAATTAATATCTTTATTGAGTTTAAGCCTAAAAATATATATTTGCATTCCTCATCGCTTAAATTTTTCTTTTTGTTTTCTTTTTTCTTGTCTTTTACTGAATGACCTAAGACTCAATATTAATTTTTGTTTAGTTTTTTAGCTTTATCATTTGGTGGTGTTATTAGGTGTCATAAGGGTTAGGGTTAGATGTATACTCTAAATATTACTCACTATCTTAGAGTTATATTTACAAGAATATGGAAACATTTTAACCTAAACACACTGAATACTTTTGGCTCACTGCTTACAGTTTTTATCCATATTATTATAAATTATAAATATAATTATACTATTTTATTTGGAACAACTCTATACATTTTAAGGAAAGTCGTGTCAATATATATTCTAGCCATCGTTTTCCTATTTGTAGTATTCTTCCTTTATTCATGAATGTTAGGACTTATATATTGAGTGTTCCCCAAAGTTCTTACCTAATGTTGCTATTAAGATATAGCTAGATAAAAATACTTATTAGTACAGCAATAGGTTAAATCACTAATGAGCTCATATCTGAATGAATTCTTAATAAGTGGAGTCTTGTTGCAGGATAGACTGAAAGAGACTGAGATTTGGGAAACTGTATTTTATCCAAGATCTTTTTTTCCCTTTATTCAAAATGAAGAAAGCCAACTCACTTTTCCAAGTGCCTCCTGCCATGGAGTTCTGCTTCATTGTGGGGCCAGAGGTGGTGGGGCCGGCTGCTCAGGGACCAGAACAGGAGTGAACGAAAGCAAATTTTTCCTCCTCCAGGTGTTTTATGTATTTTGTTACAGAAAGAAAATCCAGCTAGGACAATGAATAATGAGGTTCCTCTGTAATCATTTCCCTTTAGCCTAAAGAAGTTAGCATTTTTTCTTCGTGGAGTTATTAGAAGCCTCTTTCTTAAAAAAAATATTCCTCTATATAGATTCATCTTCATCTGGAAGGACGTTTGTTTGAATATCCAATCCTTGGCTCATTGGCTTTTCCCTTCTTGTTTCTCATTTTTTTTCTTTTAATTTTTTTTTGCTCGGATAATATATTTTGATCATAATCTTTTATGTCTCTCAACTCCTCCCAGATCCTTCAACTTTCCTCTCCTCATCCAACTTCATGTTTCTGTGCCTTTTCTGTCTTTATCTTTCAAATGTAACAAATAGAGATGAAAATCAAAAAAAAAAAAAAAAAAAAAAAACAGCAGTAGGACAAAAAAAAAATACCCAAACAAACAAGTAAATGCTACCCTCAAATCATGGAGCCCCTTTGTTTATGGCAAGTTAATTCTGAACACGGAGTCTGCCCTGGAGTGTGGTTCATGTACACAGTGACCCTTCCTGGGAGAAAATTGATTTTCTCTTCTCTTGAAGTCATCAATTGCAAATAAGTTCTTGGCTAACTAACAGTGGGACTTTCTGGTCACCTTTCTTTTCTTTTCTTTCTTTCTTTCTTTCTTTCTTTCTTTCTTTCTTTCTTTCTTTCTTTCTTTCTTTCTCAGGGCTCAGACATTTTCCAATTTAAGCCTGTGCAGGTCCTGTGAATATTTTAATTCTCTGTGTGTATGTTTATATGTGTCTGAGTTCATATGTGTATCAAATGGCAGCCTAGAGAATATGATTTTTCCTCCCAGTTATGCATCTGAGAGAGGACTCGTATATAGAATATATAAGGAATTAATAACAACCACAAATCCTAATCATCAAGAAAGCAACAGGGTACAGAAATCAGAGTTCTTAAAAGACGAAAAACAAATGACCAAGACTTTAAAAACCTATCATTCTTAGCTACAAGGAAGGAAAATACAAGGTAAAACTACTTAGAGATTTTATTTGACCCCACCCAGTCTCAATGAGAGATTATGATTTAGACAGACTCCCTGGTAGGCAGACAAAAATGGAGAGGGTTCATGACTAGGAAATAAAAGTGGCAAATTTGTAAGGTGGTCAACTTTGTCCTCACCTTCCTGACTTGAGACAAAAACCTGGCAGCTTAAAACAAAAGCTTTGCAGACTTCTCTCTCTCACCAATAGGTGAGAGAGAGTCCCTGCTGATGGACTGACTCAACAAGTTCAGGATGGATCAAGACAGGTGTACACAACAGCTGTGGGCAGATCAATCCTGATCCTAGTTTTCTTCAAATTGGCAAACTTTAAATAATGGGGAGTGGGGGGCACATCTTTCTGAGACTTTAAAACGCCCAGCCTTTAAAAGACTGGATTTTCCAGCTTTCTTCAGTGCTCTTTTTGCTTTGCAGAGGGTCTTCTCTGCATGACTGCTGAGTGTATGTCTCCTCACCCCAGCAATGTCTTTCTGCAGCTGCCGATTCTGTTTACTTCTGTCTGCAGTGCTGGAGACCTCTCACTGCCCTTTAATTCTTTAACTAGCAGAGAAAACAAATCCAACCAAGACCCCTAAACCATGCTGAGAAAAGCCACAATCAATGAAACAAATGATAGCATGTGTTGTCAAGAATGCAGGGGAAGGGGAGCACTTACTCATCACTAGTGGTATCTATTCCACACTCTGGAGATCAGTGTGGAGGTTCTTCAAAAGCCGAAAATCAGTCTACTGTAAGATCCAGCTATACCCCCTCAGTTATGTATCCAAGGGACTCTATAGCCTACCAAAAGACATAGCTCCTCTTCCACATTACTTTTTTTCCTATTGTTTCTTAACCTTCATGTTTATGTTTGAGAAGCCTGTTATAGTTTGTTTTATACCTATAAAGAATTTGTAAATTTTCTCTCAATTACTATAAGATTTTTGTAATTTTTTTCTCTGTTTTTTTTTCATTTGCTCAATTGTGAACTTTCTCAAATGTATCTTTTTGTTGATCTACTTTTTGATATTGTTGACATGTAAGATCTATACATTCATGCATATCTCCGTATACATGGAGTTATAGCTTTATATACACGGGGTAGCTTCCTGGCACTGTTTTTCCAAATATCTTTTTACAAGTATTTCATCCATCTTTCCTATTGAGACATGACTGGTTTGAAAGTTACTTAGAGGTCTTTGAATGTGGCTGCCTATGATGAGCAGCTATGGATGTTGTTGAGGATGAATCTTTTCCTTATGATTTACATAGGAACAACACTGCAAAGGTAAACAGTTTTGCCTCCCCTTAAGCTTTTTGGTTAAAAGAATGGAATTTCTCTGACCTTTGAGAAAACATGGTATTTTGATCAACCTCAAAGATAAGAACATTACAGACCATTATGTCTTTCCTTTAGAGTTAATCCAGTTGAATTTCTGTCCTAGTTAGCCTAACCATCAATTTAACACAGCCTAGAGAAGTCGTTCTCACCCTGGAGGTTAAACAAATACCCCCTATTTGAGATGTTTATATTATGATTTATAAAAACAGCAAAGTAACAGTTACAAAGTAGCATCAAAATTAATTTAATGGTTGGGTGTCACCACTACATGAAGTTTTAAAGGATCCCAGAATTAGAAAGGTTGAGAATCAATGGCCTAGATTCATGTAAGAGGCGTTGAGGAATTGCATAGTTAAGTTGCATGTAAATGGGGAATTGTCATGATTCTTCATTAATATGGGAAAACATAGCCCTTAGTGAGTAATATCATTTCTAGGCAAACAGTTCTGTATGTGTAAGAACAGTAGTTGAATATAAGTTTGCTTGTAAGCCAGCTGACAAGCAGCATTCTCTGTTGTTCAACTTCCTTAGCTATGAAGTAAGTTCCTGATCAGAAGCAGTGTTGTGTAGAATAGTGAACAGGTTTGCCTTTGAGTTTCTGTCTTTAGTTCCTGCCTTGATTTTTCCTTCAATGATGAAATACACCCTTCTGTCTCCTAAATTGTTTCTGGTCAGGGTGATTTTATCATAGCAACAGAAGGAAAACTAAAATAGCCGTCACTCAACTGGCCAGGAGCCCAGCCCCTGGAAATCCTACTTGCCTAGCAGGAGGAGGAATAACTTGCCCTATAAGAAGATAGTGAACGTGAACGTGTATTCTGAGAAATGCTTCTACCCCCTGTGTATCTGCTTACAGATGCGTTGCTACAGGATTTACCGACTTTTATGAATTACTTATTTTTCCTTCTTCTCTTTTTCTTTGGAAGACTGGGGAAAAGCCCAAGCATACATTCTTTGACTTTCTGCGCTTACTTTTTCTTTCCTAAAGCCCCACTTCTCATTTGCATATAAACTATTTGCCAGCTTCCACTGTTGAGCTTGCTTTAAAGGAGATGGATTTCTCTTTCTCTTCTCCATTCCCTTCTTTCAGGCAGTTGCCAAGATTTACAGCTTACCTGCTCTGTCAATTTTCTCTCTAACTCCATAAAACTGTCCTTCAGCTTACTTCCAAGTCCATTTTAAAATTCATCTATTAATGATACTAACTCAGAGAACCATAAAAATGCTGGTAAAATCTGCATAAGTTTTCAGTCGTCAATTCCGTGTTATTTAATTGAACAAGTTCTATTTGTGTGCCTTCAATTTCATTTTTTAATTTTTTTGCTGTTAGCCTGGTTAGTAACATTCTCGTTATAGGGAGTGATGGAATTTTATTTTTAAATTTTACTTTACCTATTCTTCTTTTCCTTATATTCTGTTAGATTTACAACATTTTCTATCATTGGTCTTTTTTTCTGTTTTTGTTTGTTTGTTTGCTTTCTTTCATTTGAGACAAGGTCTCGCATATAGCCCTGCCTAGCCTTGAATTTACAGAAAAGTCTGTCTCTACTTCCTGCTTTCTGAGATTAGAAGTGTAAATCACCATACCTGGGTTTTGATCCCATTGTGAGAAAATTTTCTTGTATCTAGCCACTCACCAGAGAATATGTTTTTATAAATCTCTATCCTTTATTTAAAGATTGTGTTTTCCTTTCTACTATCTTGAGATTGAATTTTTGTCTCTTTTCTTTCCATATCTTGAAAATGCCAAGAGCAGCCTTGGTAATTTCCAGGTTTTGCGTTTGATTATCTTACTATTGTCCCAAAGACCATGCTCATTTTATACACGTTTTTATTTTAATTGGTTGTTTAAAATAAAGCACAAGTGATATATCAAAGATAAATCTCAGTTCAGTATTTTGAGCCTTAGCTGAAAGCTGCTTCGGTTCTTCTGCAGGAAATCTCGGGACAGCTGCTCTTCCTATTTCTGTTCTCTCATGTTCTTTCTTATCTGGTGTTACCTTCACAAACTCCTGTGGGTTCTTCCCACTGTTAGGCACAGGTTTTCATGTAGCATAGAAGACAGGCTCACTCCACAGCCCCCGACATGTTCCCACAGGGCATCCCTGCTGCTTCCCCACACCCCCAGGGAGACAGTCACAATTGTGGTCAACTCATTTCATATCATTCTGCTTATTCAAAGTTATTACTGATTGCATTGTTTTTTGAGAATACTTTTAGTTGTTTAATGGGTTTTTCTCAGAATTAATGGTTATTTATAGGAATATTGGTCTGGAGTCAACAGTTGAAAAACATGGGAGGAACTGCTCTCTCTTATTGAAAGCACAACTCTCTTTTGTAATTTATTTTAAGATCTGCAGTTGGAGACAACAAAAATAGCAGAAATCCAATCCTTTGTCTACTCATGTGGGTGCCATGATTTAACAATAGAAACTGAGAGCGGAGTGCCAGTGATGAGTGTAAAGCAATTAGTCTATCAATGCACCAAGAAACCAACCGATTCACATGTCAAAATATAACTTAATTGCAAAATAATTATTCTTCATGCAAATGAAATAAACACCACCAACTTCATGATGTCCTGTGACTATTTTAAACTTAGTAAATGGGCTTTCATATTCACAATAGAGTTTTAAGAAAAAGCAAGAATTGATTCACAACTTAGCCTTCTGATTCTATTTTCATACTGCTATTGGAGACAAGAAATCAGCATTTCAAAAGCATAAAATTAACTGAGTTACTTGGTTACTCACCACACTTTATCATCTACACCTATTTCTTTTTCTTAAAATTGATTTTATTGAGCTATATGTTTCCCCCCACTTCCTTCTCATCCCCCCTTTCCTTTTACCCTCTCTCATGATCCCCACACTCCCAATTTACTCAGGAGATCTTGAATTTTTCTACTTACCATGTAGATTAGATCCACGAATGTCACTCTTAGGGTCCTCTATGTTGTCTAGGTTCTCTAGATTGTGAATTTTAGGGATTTTTTTTTAAAATTTATGTCTAAAAGCCACTTATGAGTGAGTACATATTATATTTGTCCTTCTGTGTCTGGGTTACCTCACTCTATATGATGTTTTCTAGATCCATCCATTTGCCTGCAAATTTCAAAATGTCATTATTCTTTCTGCAGTGTAGTACTCCATTGTCTACACCTATTTCAAAGGACTTTTCTTTCATCACGGCATGGATTATTTTAAATCATGTGTCAGTCATATCTGTTACATTCTTTTTTTCTCACACTCATCTCTGTGCAGACTGAATCACAGTGTCATTTTTGTTAAGGGATTGAAAAAAAAACAATTAAGTATACCATACCCAAGGTAATAATAATATATAAAACTCAGTCAATAAGAAGATATTATCAACACTCATGTTTACTTTTAGGCTTTCCAAGCAAGGCATGAAAGCCACATCATTCCCATTTTCTGACTCCTGTCTATTTTGTACGTTTTCTTAATTTCTGAGATTTTGTAATGTAAAATTGTATTTTTTTAATATGAATAAAATATTTTTAGATATTTTATGTTAGTTTACTCATCTGGAAAAATAAGCACCCCCCCTTTTTTGGGTAGAGGACTCTCTCCTCATATATTGTCATTGTGGTGTTCTTGTTAGCTTGAGCCTCAGGACAGCATTTTTGTTTGTTTCCCTTTTTAAAAATAATACATTAATTGGAAATTATTATCATAAATTATATATTTTAGAAACAAAACATGAAATCAGAGATTCAGCTGGCTTTTTATACTAAGGTAAATTATTTTGATCTTACTTTATACTTCCGTAAGCTTCTAATTATATTCCAATATATCATATTTTAATATATAGAGATACTTTGATGTCTGTGGAAAAAAATAGAAAATGCCTGTATTTTTCCCAATCATGGACATTGTCTCATGAAAAGAATAGAAAAGTTGTGTCTGGAGAGATGGTTCAGTAATTGATTTTTATGCAATCATGAGGACTTTATTTCAAGCCCCCAGAACCTACATAAAAGCTGGACACTTTAGTATGCATCTGTAATTCTAGTGTATTATCAGGATGAAGCCAGATTCTTGACTAAAATATCATCCAAGTGGCCCCTAGCTCAGTTCCTAGTAAAGCCATTAATTCCCCTCTGAAACTGAAGCCATGCCTTCATAGTATGTGTTTCTTTCAACTTTGTCTTTCAAGCTCTCACCAAAAGGCATATTATTATATGCTTTCAGCACACCAGAGCTATTCTAGCCCCAAATACCAAATTCTACTACATTCCAGCAACAAAACAATGACAAAAGCATAAGAACCATGTGGTTGGATTTGTCATATCCAGGAAACTGGCATGGGATTGAATTTGAATATACAGAACCCAGCATGCATTAACTTGGTAGAGCAGTGAAAAATCTCTGTCTGGCAGCAAATAGCCAATCATTTTTTAAAATACATGAAAGATGCAGGATTGTATTTTTCTGGTGTTTTCAACATGGTTATCTTTCTAAGATCCATCTGTTTTCTCATACTGACTATGTTTGTGTCTATGTGTGTGTTGTCTGTGTATGTGTACTCCCTTCTGAAGGTAAAGATAAGAGGTTGATTTCAGGGATATTCTCCATTCCTCTCTACCTTATTTCTTTGAGACAGCATCTCTCGCTGTACTGGAGTTCAACAGTTGTCTAGAGTGCCTAGTGGGAGGTCCCAGAGTTCTCTCTTTCACCTCAGCTCTGTGATCAAAGTTATATGCAACCACACTAAGCTTTTTTTTTCTTTTTTCTTTTATTGAGAATAAGAAAAAAAAAAAGTTTCCGCCTCCTCCCAGCCTCCCATTTCCCACCCCCCCCCCCC
>NW_026067917.1:10267767-10278319 GCF_014885135.2 Alexandromys fortis
TTTCCCTCCCCCAATCAAGTCCCCCTCCACCGATCAAGTCCCCCTCCCTCATCAGCCCAAAGAACAATCAGGGTTCCCTGACCTGTGGGAAGTCTAAGGACTACCCACCTCCATCCAGGTCTAGTAAGCCTCACATACTTTTTAAACTGAGCTATCTTGCCATTCTCCATTCTGTTCTCTTCTCTGTTTACTCTAGCTGTCAAATGCTTTCTGCCATAGGGAACACCTTCGCCTTAGTTATCCTGTTCATTTTCTTTTAAACAGACCTTCCTCTCGGCTTCTCTCATATTGCCCCATTTATTCTGGAATTTAGTTCTGATAGGGCTCCAACCAAAGTATGTGTGTGTGTGTGTGTGTGTGTGTGTGTGTATGTGTGTGTGTGTGTGTGCCTTCCACCTGAAGTACTTCGTGTTTGTGAGAAAGTTATAGTTAGGTACATACCACACATTTGACACCACTACTGACTGAGGCATTAAGAGTGCTCCCCCAATAGAGAAATCCAGTTACAAGATTTCTTTCTGTTACCGTTACTGTTCATTTCTAATGACTAGAAATAAACACTGTTTCTGTACAATTTAAAATATTGAGAACTTTATCATGAAGCGTGGAAGAACTGAGAACAAGTGTTTGCTCTGATCAGTGAAGCCACAGAAAAAGGTTAATCAATCCAACCTCCAGTCAGTAGGTCTCTGTTTCTAAGGAACTATGTCACCTGATGTTTTCTGAAAAGCACTTGCTATTAGATTGTAAAAGTTGATGGGGTTTGTTGAGGACGGAGAGGCTGTGTTTTATCTTGTACAAAGAGAACATTGGATTTGAGGCATATTAAGACCCAACAGAGGAAATGAAGGAGAAGAAAATAGACATCACAGATAGGAGGAAGGAAGAAAACCTATTTAGCAGAGAATGAGCAGGGAGAATAATGGTAGGATTACAAATCTTCCAAGAGTTTATTGACACATGACTCCTTCACATTTAAAACGCCATCTTTCCCATTCTTGTTGCTCCTTCTTTACAGATAGGTGGGGAATGTTGAATTTTTATCTTGTGGTTTGTTAACATGCGTGTTCTACATTAGTGACTCTTGCTTCTTTATCATATGTACAATGGCTATGTCTGAAAAATTTGTAGTAGTCATTTGAAATGAAGACCCAGATGGGAAAAATAACTTTCAACTTTCCTGAGAAGAAACCTCTTTATTTTGTTTGGTACTTTGGTCTGGAATACCAATAAATAGACATTAATTAATTAACTATCTGGTCTAATTAGATTGAGCAGCATGTCCAACTACAACATACTTCATAATTGCTGCTCTGGAAAATTATGGAAAAAAACTGTAATTTGATTTTTAGAAAGCAGAAAGACTGTTGTTATATAAATATCACTTCCATGTTTTGTTTGAGGAAAAAAGAGAGTATGGTAAAATCAAGCCATGTAGATATTCATGTAGATATTGTGGGGGGAGGGTTTGTGAGTGTGTCGGGGGGTAGATCCAAATTGAGTTCTCAGAGAAGAATGGATTACAACCTTGAGAACAGTCAACTACGTAGGATAAAAGTACTTCCTTCTCTCAATATCACTATGCTTAAGACCTAACTGTCTAGAGAATTTCATATATATTGAGCAGAGTTTGTTTAATCTGTTCTCACTGTAAAGTGGAATATTCCTAGATAAAAGTTGTTTTACTCTAGTGTAAAATCTTGGAGTCATATTTTAGTCTTGTCCCCTCTTCACTCAACTTCTTTGCTTTAGGTTGTTCAATAATGTTAAAATATTCCATATGGTGCATCTTCTTCAGGAACTGAAGAACATTTCTCCCAGGCCAGCTTGTCCCCTGTATACCCAGGTATACAGGTATACCAGACTGGGTACCTACATTTACCCAGAGTACAGCTGGGTCTAGTATTTTTATATTTTGTGCCTGTGTTTCATAAAGAAGACAGAGTATGCAAGTCTTACAAAAGAATATGTTCATCAAGCTGTCTACCACAATACCATAGCTTGTTTTAAAATAATTTTTTTTCTCAGTATTTAGGGTTCCTTTAGTCCTTACAAAATGAAATAGTGTCTTTCTTTTTTTATTATTTTCCTTTTATGTTTTATTTTTAATTCATGTGTTGTTTGTTTTTTGACAGGGTCTCTGCATAGCCCTGGAAGTCCAGAAACTCATCTCTAGATCAGGCTGGCCTTTAACTCAGATGTTGGCCTGCTTCAGTCTCCCAATTGCTGTGGTTAATGGCGTGCACCATCACCAAGCATTGGTAGTCTTAAAAGCTAAATTAGTAATATAACAGCTCAGCTGCATGAAGTGTAATCTTTAAGGAAATTGCTGGCATTAAAGCAGAGATCTAACGGCATCTTTATTAACAGGATCACTGAAATAGCAGGTCCTTCTCCAAGACAGTACTACAATACTACCATCAATACTACCTACATTCAAGGTACTTTTCTCTCCCATGTGATTATATTCGCTTCTTTCTGGATGGAACTTACAATTAAAACAAAGGCAAAAGAGTACTGGGTTAATTATCTCTCGGGATCTGCTCCTTGTTGCCTGCTGCCACTTCAACAACAACCACGTGTTCCATCTGCCTGAGCACTGGCCTCTATGCACGCCAGCAGCTTCAGTGGTGAGTTTTCTTCTTCCAGCCCTCAACCACAACCTTTACAACTCCGGTTTAGCATCAGATTTATGTTCAAATAAATGTGCATTTTACACAAAGTGCAGTTTCCCTAGGGAAGCCTTAATCTGCCACATGTCATAGGGGGATGGACAGTCCATGTACCTACATCTCACAGAGCATAATTACTCTCTCACAAAAATTCAACAAGCTGTCATAAAAACTGATGTCATAAAAGATAATAATGCTCTATACCTCAACATAATGCAATTATATTTATATTACATTGAAGATACACAGATGACCCTGTCCATGAAGACACACATCTTTAATTTCAGGATGGACTTCAAAGCTACAGAGAATTCTGTGTCAAAAAGAATAAATAAAATAAAATAAGAAAATACATAGATAGTAATTTTGTTGAATTATTGAAATTGAAAGAAGAAATTGGAAAAACATCAGTAGACATGGTTATTTGTCATAATAACCATGAGAATTCCTACAAAATTTTATGCTACATTTCCATGAGTTTCAAACTTATAAAAAAGATAAGTATATATAGTTTAACTAATATGCATGTAGTTCAAAGGTTTCTGCATTGATTTATGTTTTCAGTAGTGTAACCCAAGATATCTTCAATTTCCTTATTAAACTGATAGCGCTTACAAAAGCATTCTCTGTGCCAAAATGATATTTTGATTATCTACTTTAGATGGCTTCCCTTAGAAGTTCATAATTCACACCAGTATGTTAGATACTATAATATATTCCTTAATATAGGGACACATTTAACTTTGATGATCCCAATTGTCTTCTTATTATTAATTATGAAACCTGTTAATATATATTTGATATATAAAGCCTATTAACTCACAGTGGAGGAGTCTGCTCACTTGTATAAATGCTTTGCCACACAAACCTGAAGGCCAAAGTCCAGATCTCCAGTACTCAGCTAGTAAGATTCTTGACATCAACTTCTGACTTTCACACACACACACAAGCACACAAGTGGACACACCACACATACACTCACAAATGGACACATCACATACACCAAGTAAAACCCCTCTCCTCTCTTTCTTAAAATTTCAAACTTCTTTAGTAGTCTATTCTTCAAAGAGATGTCTAATTGAAGATTTGCACTTCATTTTAAATGTTTTACATTATACGTTTCCCCTCACTATTAAGTGGTGATTTTTTTTTGAAGTTTGTCATGTAAGGACTCAACAACTAAGATTATCTACTGTGTAATCATGAAGACTGAGCTTAGATCCCAGCACTCTCATTACAAGGCTAACACCCATTTCATACCTGCCAATTGAGCTCCATGGGGGACTTTCTGGGTTCCAGGCTGTCCAAGAAAACGGGAGCACTGTTTTCAAGGAGAGATGACCGCAAAGGAAAAGGCAGAGAGTGATGAAGAGGACACCAATGTCCTCTCTGGCCTCAGTACTCTTGTCCAGGCACAAGCATCTGCATGCATGTGCATGTAGACATAGATCCACAGCTAAACAAACCTTTAAAATTTGTGCCTTGCTACAATCCAAAGTAAAAACTTTATTATAAAATTTTCTAAATTAAAGTCGCCAAATTAATGATAGTTGTTAAGGTTTTCTTTGATGAATATCCTTCCTTAAGAAGCAATATTATATCACTTTTTTATTTTTCAAACTCTTCCATACATAGTTTCCAGGTAAGACATCTACCACTATAAGAAGTGTTCTTGGATCTATTAAGCTTCAGGTGCCATAATCCTTTGCTTATTTCTTGTAAAGCAATTGAAAGCAACTTTAAAGTTATCTGTTACTACAAAATGTTTATTTTTGGTGCTAAGAAGAACCTTATACTTCCTAATGAGGCGAAGACACACCCAAATATAAGATTTGTCATATCGATTCATTTTGCTTGACTTAAGGCACCGGAAAAGCAGCAGGCGGAAGAAGGTATCCTATGCTTCACTTTTCTTCCTGAAATCTCTAGATGAAAAGTCTCATATGAAAGCTGCCCTCTCTGGTCCTAGAGAAAGCAATGTTTCCAGTAAGGCGTCCCTGGCCAGAGACTTCAGTGTAAGCAGATTTGTGAACTAATTCTCTTCTTTTAGTCTCCTCCCGTAATTATTTAGTTACCGCAGTTGCTTCTCTCTCTGCAACACAAGGCACAGGCACTTAATTTGATTTGCTACTTTGTACTTCCCAGGCTCTGCCAGAAACCATGAGAGTGGTGGCGGAAATGTGTCTCCCCTACTCTAAATTCTACGAGGACCTTTATATTCTGTCTTCATTGAAGTGTATCCATTCAGACACCGAACATTAGCATACCACTAACATCTTCCACACTAGCACTCCGCAGGCGGCAAGCAAAAGGTATCTTCATTTGGTGTTTGCTTTCCAGTCAAATCATTCCTTGAACACCATCATTTTTATGCACTACTTAAAATCCTAAGCATTTTGTCATCTTTAATTTCACAATTGATTCAATCAGCAAATTTAATGAGTCAAATCAGTAACCTATCTTCCACCATTTATATATAATATAATCCTTTATCGATTCTTTGGGGTTTTCATATCATGCACCCAGCACTTCTCATCTCCCATTCCCTCAATAGTTGCCTCTCACCCCTGGAATGTCTCCCTCTAAAGATACCCCATGAATTAATAAATACAAAACAAAGCAAACAAAAACCCACCTCGATCCTCTCCAACGCCACTTCATTCTTTCTTCATGGTTTTTGGAGCTGCAATGTGTCCCACAGTATGCCCTTTTGTTCAAACGAGCCAAAGAACAAATGTTCATTGCAACAAGTCATTGGTCTGGTCAAGGCCTTCTTGCCTCTTGGCACACCATCATCACTGGACCCTCACCGAAACTCCTCCCGGATATACTGTTGTTGCGCATTGTCAGGGAGATCTTTTGGCTGTCATTACACAGGATGAACCCTTTCATGCACTCCAGAAGTTTACAGATGTGATAGATGGACCAACCAAAGGCCCATCTTTGCTATCGTTGCTAGCTGAAATCAGTTAGCATGACCTTTGGGCTTCAATGAGCATGATTCATATGGTCCCCTGTCATTGGGCCATGCACATCAGTGCAGACCCCAACTGTAGCAGGACCACAGACCGAGACATGGCTTTTGGCAGTAGCCTGGTCCCTAGGACAACATGGGCCTCAGACACCAGCATGGTCTCCGGTGATTGACTGCATGGCATCCACATAGCCCTCGGTGAGAACAAGAGCCACAGAAATAAACTGAGACCCTGACTTCTGCAGGACTGTGGACTCAGACATGGTTCCTACCAGCAGCCCAGGCAGGACGTCACCACAGCCCCATGTAGCAGAGTAGACCACTCAGATTGGCATGTCACTGGTTGCCAGCATACTGGTTGCTGGCCTAGAGTCCAGTCATCTGTGTGGTCTTTGGTAGCAACACGTGCCATGGATATCAACACATATCACCTTTGTGGTAGGAGCACGGACCCAGACATAGCTCTTAGCAGCAGTCTGGGTCCAGTTGTCACCCCAACCCTAGGTGGTAAGCAGGCCACCCACATCAGCCTGTTCCTTCCACCTTTGCTTTTTCAGTTCTGCCTCTTTCCACAGCACATGAACCATTATGTTTCTCTTTCTCTCCCATTTATATATTGGCTCATAATAATGGCACCTACCCACCCGACACTGCAAGGCCCCAGCTGGGTCTGTGGATGGATGCCTTCAGCCAGCCCAGACTGTGAGGACCCAGGCTGGCCTTCTCGTCTACCTTTTAAGAGTATTTCCTTTCTTCCTCCTCTGCACAGATAATACCACAGATTTCTGGAGGAAGTGAGCCCTCTCCTCTTCCCCTTTAACAACCAACTTTGTATCTGACTTCTTCTGTGTGTGAGAAAATGATGGAGAGACAAGACTATCCTGGGTATAGGGAAGATGAGGTGGTACTTGGCACAGCATATACCTACTTGTTGGGTAATGTTGTCATGTAACATTTATCACCATTAAGTTTTCTGATCTGGTTGTTTTCCTATGGTGATGTTTCTGCTTTTTTGTGATTTCATCATTGAGACTAGCTTCCTGCATTGCCTTTCCATGAAGATTAAATTTATGTATCAGCAACTATGAATTTCTTGATCAGCTTCCTTTGGGTATTTTAGTGAACCTTCAGTCATTGCTCCTTATTAGGATTCAAAATGACACCACTGGTCCACTTAAAAATGTCCACATATTCTCTCATCTTTGAGTTCCAAGTTCAGCAAAGCATATTTTGGTTGTTTATGGGACTACTATTACAATGTGCCAAAGACTAGTCAGTTACAGGGGTGGTTTATCACCTCACAGTCTGAAAGCCCTGATTCTCAGGTCAAGGTGTTGGCATATTAATTTTGTCCTGAACATCTCTTCTTGGCTTACCAACAGTGGTTGTCTTTCAGTGCTTTAAAATAGACATTATAAAGATCTTTATTATATTAAATTAGTGCCTTATATAGCTCTCAATTGCCTCTTTGAAGAAGCTGTTTCCAAATATAATTGTATTCTGAAGGATTGAATAATAAAAGTTTAACATCTCATTAGGCCGTCATGTTGATGAGCCTTTATGGGCAAATGCCTGCTTAAACGTAAGCTGAACAAGGACAATAATAGACATGTTAACATGGACAAGGAAAAGCGCTGGAGGCCTGAACTCCTACACTAAGAACTACAGGGACCTAAGGAAATCTGAGGGAAGGAACAATAGTCTTCCCGAAAGAAGTGCGCACTGATTGGTTATTCAATACCAAATGTTCAGCATTAGAAACGTATATACAATAATAAAGACTCGGTAGGATGTACCTTTTCTAATTTTATTTATTTATATATTTATTTATTTATTTTTTTGAGATAGGGTTTCTCTGTGTTATGGTCCTAGCTGTTCTGTAACTAGCTCTTGAAGATCAGGCTGGGCTTGAATTCACTGAGATCTGCCTGCCTCTGCCACCCAAGTGCTGGGATTAAAGACATGCACAACTATTGCCTGAGTTGTACCTCTATATTTAAGGATATCTATGTATGTATTTAATAACAATGGGAAAAAAAAGGCCATGGGCTTGAGAAAGATCAAGTAGGAAGTATATATGAGAGAATGGGCGAAGAGAGGAAAAGGAAGGGGGAAGTGATGTAATTACATTATAATCTTAAGAATATTTAAAAGAATTGAAAAATGTTGGATATATGAATTTGGGAATCACATTTTTTAAGATAATAGCATTAGAAACTCCTTTTCTCCTTGCCTTCATGTCTGTCTAGGATTAGAAAAGTACATAGGGCCTGCCTATGGATTTTATGTTAAAATTTACTGGTCAAACCACTGCACTGATTACTGCAAACACAGAAAGACACATAGCAAGGTTCCTTAGCTATCCTTTGTAGTATCTCCTATTATTCTTGGGAAAAATGGAAGATATTTCATAACGCTACAACTTCTTTATTCAAAGAAATTTTATTTTTTAAGTTGCTTTTTCAACTGACAGCAGTTATACACACTTTATGTGAATATTAAACCAAAGCTGTAAAACCTTTCTGAATCTCTCCATTAAGTGATCTAATGAAAAAATTACCTTACCAATTATTTTGTCATCAGATATTTAGAAACTTAGCTACATAAAGGTAAAAAAAATTAAAGTTTATTGATCTAATTTTCTCAAGTTTCAAGGTATTTAAGGATTGTCTCACATTCGTCCAAATCCTCCTGATTCTGTAATGTGTTTGAAAAGAATGAGAAAGACCAAAGTAGCAGCTGTATTTGCAAAGGCCACCGATTCCTCAACTGCGTTTCCAGTACTTGAGTCTTAGTATTAGTCATTAGCTTTCTGATTTCCCAAAACTTCACTAAAATGTCAGGAGTTAAAGATTTTCTTTCTAAACATACAAGATATCGAAAATAAAGCAAATCTTTTAAGATGATTCTTTATTACAGCTATACATCTTTTAAATAAACCAGAGAGTCTTGAGTGAGAGGAACTGTTACTAAGTGCAGCACTCATTCTCAAAGGCACGCGCGCACACACACACACACACACACACACACACACACACACATCAAAACACAAGAAAAAAAGGGTGACATTCATAAAATATGGAGATCTGGATATAAAAAAGAGTTTCATGACATAGAAATTGATGAATATATCAGTAATATTTTGAAGGCATCTCCTTGTGTACTATTTGTGAACACAGTTTCAATGTTTAGAAAAAATTCTTTATTTTAACTGGAAGGGCTAAGGGGATTTTTCTAAAGTATTTAAATATATTTCCAGAGTACTTTATGTCATTGTGAGTAGATCAGTATATTGGCTGGTTTGTACTATGTTTTCCTTTTTTACCTAAAGGAAGCTACATTTCTTATATACTACATATGAATTCTGACATATTTGATTTCTTACAGTCAAGATTTGGTGAGTTTAGGGCTGAGAGAAGAGCAGCATCTAAAGGCCTTGCCATGCAATTAAAAGGACCTGACTTGGTACATCCAACATCTATGCAAAAACCTGGGCATGGTGACACCTTTGAGTGAAATCCCAGTGATGAGGAGGACACTGGATCATCAGAGCCCATTGGTGAGTAGTATCAAATCCGTTTTCATTACCAGAACTTTACTAAAGGTCTCTGTTAGAGATAATCCTTAAGAAGAGGCTCTCTGCCAATGCAAAATAATTCTAATCAGACCAGATTAGACCAAATTAAAATACTCACGTTTAATAAATGCAGCACTCCTGGGTGGATCGGGACAGCATGGCGGGGAAAGGAGCCCACACAAACCCCAGAGCCCACACAGTTCCTTTTTCCTGGTCGACCCTAAAGGGCATGTGGGAGTGGTCCTGACCCTCTTCAGGGAGGGGTCAGCGCTTGGCAGGCCGGGAGTTGATAAGCGTTTTTTCCTCTTATCATCCATTTCAATGAAATAAAAAAAATATTACTAAGAATTCTTAGAAGTGGTCAAGAAACAGAGGGTTTTCTATGTTAAGTCTAATGTCCATATGTCCCTTGTACTAAAAAGTAGATTTGTAAGTCTATTTTAAGCCTTTGTAGAAAATAGTAAATGTGAAAAATTATAGAGTTTAATTTTTCTTCTTTTTTTTAAAAAAAAAAAAACAACAGTGCTAGATTCTATTGTGAATTATCACACCTATATAAAATAATGTCACACAAGTATATAAAATGATCTGTAGAATTTGGAGCCAGGGAATAGATAAATGTTCCTGCTGCCAAGTCTGATAACCTGAGTTGGATTCCACGTAGTAAAAATTATCTTCTGAAATCTTTATATATATTGAATATATATATACACACAGAGAGAGGGGGGGAATAAAAATCTTATAAAAATTTTTAAAAATATCATTTGTAGAAGTTTATGGCTAAGGCTATATGTTATAGTAAGCCAGTTTTTGAATGCTGGTGTTCAAACCATAATCAAAAGAATGGAAAACCATAAAACTGTTCATAGGTTTAAATTTACTAGTCTCAACTATAAAAACATCTCAATTTTCTTGCAAATGAATAAAGAATGAGGTAATAAATTTGTATTGGCTGATTTTAGAATGAAACATTCCAGTACAACTCCCCACAGAGCATTGTGTATGAGCCTCAAAGGCCTAAGCAGCTAATCAGACCGACTACAGAAAAGTAAGCAAGCACAATTAAGAAAACAGAAAACGTTTCAGTGGAGGACACACTAAGCAAATTCTTCAGCCATTGTACTAAGTAGCATATCTTGATGTGGGATTCCCTTCTGTATGTTGTGATTGCCATTGGTTAATAAAGAAACTGTCTTAGTGAAGCTCTTTTCCCATTCTGTATCCTGTCATTTTGTCATGTTGACCATATCCTTGTATTTATAGAAGCTTTTCAGTTCCAGGAGGTCCCATGTATTAATTGTTTATTTCTGTGTCTGTGATGCTGGGGTT
>NW_026067917.1:10282790-10349361 GCF_014885135.2 Alexandromys fortis
ACAACAGTGCTAGATTCTATTGTGAATTATCACACCTATATAAAATAATGTCACACAAGTATATAAAATGATCTGTAGAATTTGGAGCCAGGGAATAGATAAATGTTCCTGCTGCCAAGTCTGATAACCTGAGTTGGATTCCACGTAGTAAAAATTATCTTCTGAAATCTTTATATATATTGAATATATATATACACACAGAGAGAGGGGGGGAATAAAAATCTTATAAAAATTTTTAAAAATATCATTTGTAGAAGTTTATGGCTAAGGCTATATGTTATAGTAAGCCAGTTTTTGAATGCTGGTGTTCAAACCATAATCAAAAGAATGGAAAACCATAAAACTGTTCATAGGTTTAAATTTACTAGTCTCAACTATAAAAACATCTCAATTTTCTTGCAAATGAATAAAGAATGAGGTAATAAATTTGTATTGGCTGATTTTAGAATGAAACATTCCAGTACAACTCCCCACAGAGCATTGTGTATGAGCCTCAAAGGCCTAAGCAGCTAATCAGACCGACTACAGAAAAGTAAGCAAGCACAATTAAGAAAACAGAAAACGTTTCAGTGGAGGACACACTAAGCAAATTCTTCAGCCATTGTACTAAGTAGCATATCTTGATGTGGGATTCCCTTCTGTATGTTGTGATTGCCATTGGTTAATAAAGAAACTGTCTTAGTGAAGCTCTTTTCCCATTCTGTATCCTGTCATTTTGTCATGTTGACCATATCCTTGTATTTATAGAAGCTTTTCAGTTCCAGGAGGTCCCATATATTAATTGTTTATTTCTGTGTCTGTGATGCTGGGGTTATATGTAGGAAATGATCTCCTGTGCCAATGTTATTCGTGTGTACTTCCCACTTTTTCTTCTGTAAGATTCACTAACCCCACATCAGAAAGAGGTCTGATCTCCAAAATATACAAAGAACTCATGAAATTGGTCATCAAAAGAAAAAATAATCCAATAAAATATGGAGTTCTGATCTAAATAGAGAACTCTCAACAGAGGAATCTAAAATATCTGAAAGACACTTAAGGAAATGTTCAACATCCTTAGTCATCAGAGAAATGCAAATCAAAACAACTCTGAGATTCCATCTTACACCTATAAGAATGGCCAAGATCAAAAACACTGATGACAACTTATGCTGGAGAGGTTGTGGGAAAAGGGAACACTTCTGCATTGCTGGTGGAAATGCAAGCTGGCACAGCCCCTTTGGATATCAATGGTGGCAATTTCTCAGAAAATTAGAAAACAAACTTCCTCAAGACCCAGTAACATCACTATTGTGTATATATCCAAAGGATGCTCAACCGTGCCACAAGGACATGTGCTCAGCTATGTTTATAGCAGCTTTGTTTGTCATACCCAGAGCCTGGAAACAACCTAAATGCTCCTCGAAAGAAGAATGGATAGGGAAAATGTGGTACATTTACACAATGGAGTACTACACAGCAGAAAAAAATAACGACAGCTTGAATTTTGCAGGAAAATGGATGGAGCTAAAAAACATTATTTTTGAGTGAGGTAACCCAGACACAGAAAGACAATTATCACATGTACTCAGTCATAGGAGGTTTTTAAACATAAAGTAATAAAAGCTCTCTGTGACAAACACACAGCTAAACTATCCCAAATGGAGAAAATATTGAAGTAATCCCATTAAATCTGAAATGAGATATAAGACTTTCTACTATCCCCACTTCTTTTCAATGCAGTGATGGAGCAGTAAGGTGGGTGAGAATTTAAAAGGATGCAAATAGTAAAAGAAGTAAAAGAAATCAGAGCAAAAATGATACTTGAGGTATTGCCATTGGCAAAATAAAGACACAGAGACCAATAAAATACAATCAAAGACCAAAACAAGAGTACCAGTAACTACAGTCATCTGACTCGTAATAAAGAGCAAAACAAAACAACAAAAACCTATACACTGCAAACACACAGTATCTTTAAGAAATGTTGGAAAAGCTGGACGTCCACATACAGAAGAATGAAATTAAGGCCATACACTAAATCACTAAATTAGCTCCAAGAGGATAAGAGACCTGAATTTAAGAAGTGAAATGCTAACAATGCTAGATGAAAACATAGGCAGTTTTCTATAAAATAAAGGTGTAAAAAATGAGTCCATTTGCCCAGGAATTATGGCTCACAATACAAACAAGTTTTCAACAGCTAAGGTAACAATCAATTGAGTGAAAAAAATTCCACAGAATGGGAGAGGATATTTGCCAGATACACACCTGATAGAGGACTAATAAGCAAAATATACAAAGATCTCAAAAAAAGGGGGGGTTAAGGAAACAAACAACTAAATTTAAAAACAGAGCTAAAATGTCTCAAGAAGTGTTTGTTATCCTTAGCCTCGGGAAGCTAAAACAATTTTGTGATTTCATCTCATGCCAGTTTCAATAGCTAAGATCAACAAAAGTGAGAACAGATGCAGACAAGGTTGTGGGAAAAGAAAACTGATTCACTGTTGTCTGCAAATTGATACAGTTACTCTGGATATCGGTGAGAGAAACCTGAAAAAGCTTAAAACAATTCTACCATACCACCCAGATATACCATTCTTTGACGTAAGTCCAAAGGAGTTGACCTCCTGCTCAACAGAGTTGACATCCTACTCAGTCTTGTTCATTGCAGAAGCACTCATTACACATGCTAACGCAAAAGTAGGGAAATCTCCTATTTCCACCGCCAGAGAGAAACAGCAGGTAATTAATGACTACAGAGAGATGGAGAATTAACCTATGGCAGTCATTAGCCCAGGCTAAAAATATAAGAGTGAGAGGAAGACACGAGAGGAGATTCAGGGAGGGGGTTGGGAGGGGCCGCAGGCATAATAAAGAAGAAAAGAATTATGCAATTATATTTTAATACCATAAATAAAAATTTAAAAAGGAAGAAAGAAAATAAGCGAAAAGGAAGGCTGTGGCATCCCGTTATCCCCACAGACCAGATGTGCAACAGCGAAGTCCATTATAGATGCCTTTTTTTCTCTTCTAGGCACAAAGTGCTTCTCCTGTGTTGCAATGCTCTGACTTCAGTGGCAAGAAAAATCCTAATTTAAATTAATGGAGGTTTTATTAATGAGTCATTTAATAATGTGAAAAAATGAATTAAAGTATTATGTGAGAACTTCATGTCCAAATCCAGGACAATTTTATAAAATCTTTTAGAAATTCTTAACACTATACCCAATGCATTTTGTTGTTTATAATACTTAGAGCCTGAGTATGATCACTAAACAATATTCAGAGATAAAATCTTTCCATAGGTGAACATCAAGTCCACAAACTTTGCTGCTGTATTTTCTCTTTCTGAAAAGAGATGAGAGATGAATTTAAAGACCACTATTAGGCATTGTCAATGCTTCTCTACACCTCTGCGGAACTGCAGCTCCTGTGATGTCCTACCAGACTTAAGGCAGCATCACAGAGGACTGTTGACTTCACTGACGTTAAAACATCCATCTTCATCATATTGCTCCACTTTTGCTAAAGTCAACTTTCCATGCATATTTTAATTGTAAACACTGTTTTCCTGGAAAATGTTTAAAAATATGTTTCCTATATTAGTTTATTAGCAAAATTTAAAAAAATAATTGTAATAGCTTTGAAAACGCACAGTTCTATCATCACAGACATAAATAGTTTAAATTTTGTTTATTGAGGTCTCATGGTCCATGCAATTTTCAATTCCTATTATTATTACATTTAAGTAATTCCTTTTGTTATTTGAAATCTTAGAACACTCTTCACACATTTAATATTTTATTATATATAAGCACGTGACATGTGCTCTAAAAGGCTAAATGATCTTATACTGTTTGCTACTTCTCAGCCTTACAGTTCCTGGGGATGGAAAGATCGTGAAGTGCCTGCTGCACAATAGAGAAGCCCTGGGTTGGGATTCCTAGCACTCCCATGAAAGTCAACTGCACTACATAGTAGCTTCAGAGCTTCGAAGCAGAGACAGAAGGATATGTGGGCTCTCTAGGCAACCAAAAGCCAAAGCAGCAAGGCCCAGCTTCAGTGAGAAAATGCACTCAAGATAATACAGTAGAGAACTTTTCAGGAAGACTTGAAGTATAGACCTCTGGCCTCCACATGTTTGTGCACACACATGCACATGCCCTGCACCAACCCCCCCCAAGCTCTCTCTCACACACACAAACAGAGGCTTCCAGCTTCTAACTGTGCTTTGAGGTGTTATGATTAATACTTCAAAAGCTCATTCATGAGTACTACAATATAAATATTATAAAATCCTTAATACTTACTGATAATGTAAGTATAATGATGTAAACAGTATCATTATATACATTGTTAACAAAATTAGAAAAGGATCTCTTTGCTGTACTCTCATATCTTATAGTAGTTTATTAAAGGAGCATTAGAGGGAAAGAGGCAAAAATAGTCACCCAATCATTCATGTCAAGGACACTTAGTATCTATTCATGGTGAATTTCTATCAGAGGCACCAAGCTGTGAGAAAAACAAACATAATGATCTTCCAAAAGGCAACCCAACAAGCTTGGCATGAACACTTATTTTTATGACATGTACATTATTTTTAATATATTCTTTCTTTAATATATCATGTCCCTCCTTCAAGTGCAGAAGTTTCCTTGATCTTAGATGAGTGAAATTTGGGAAAAAATATTACAGAGTATTATAGACTGTGATACTTGAATGAACTCACATTATCTGATGTGATAATTTGAAATGTAGTAATTCTGAAGACTGATTGTCATACATAATGGTTGTGAAATCGATTATGTATGTAGCTGTTTTTATTTTCTATTCTTATATTGATAATAGATTTGATTTCATATTTATATTCTGGTTCTAGTTTCCCTTCCCCCAACTCCCAAATATCCTCCTCAGACCCTTCCCATATGAAATTATCTACTTTAGTTTTTAATACTAAAAGTAACTAAACATTAGAGAGTTCGTGTAGCAAGTATCCCACAGGGAGCCAGTATGTATATTTGATATGGATGCAATTATTATATTCATATTTTAAGACATCATAGAAGTAGTTTGCATTATATTTTAGTTTTTGAAATTATTTTTATACAAATTAAGTTTTCAAGTTATTAAATCGTCTTCAACATGCTTTATGACATGATTTTTAATTGTACCATTTATTATAAAACATAATAATCTAGCACAGGCATATCAAAGTGCTTTGATTAGGATAAAACAATTGATTTATGGGAACATAAAATTTTAAATTCATATATATCAATTTTTTCTTCAGACAGAAAACATTGATAATCTTAAATTTCTTTGGAAACAGAATACTTCTTTTGTCAGTTCTAAAATTTTCAGAGGTATCCTTAAGATATGCCCAGGCAAAGAGTAAATCATACCTTAACTGCTGTCTTTACTTTCACTTCCACAATAGAATTACTTCTAAAGATTGAAATATACAATAAAAATTGGTAGCATTTTACCTTCATAACATTAAGACATTCACTCAAACTATCCTGGAAAACAATTTTTAGTTTCTGACCTTCTGTTTGTTCTTCTGAGATTCAGTGCATCAACCGTGTTGCTCAGCATTAAGGTGATCTGCTTTTTAAAATATGTGCCCCATGGTTCTGGTCTTTATTCACCCCAAGGCAGGAAAAGGCAAAACATCACTTTCCTTCCAAAAGGCAGACTTGGGAAGAAATAGATGTCACTCTTCACAACACAACCATGAAAGAACACAATTGAGCATTTACTTCTTCATCCTAAGCAGATCCATTTCCTAATATCTAAGTCCAAATTAAAACTCATTCTATAAGGAAACCATTTCTCGGCTTAAATGTGAGAAAATATTTTCTGTGAGAATGAGTGATATTACTGCTAGCTTGCACAGAAATACAGTCTTAGTAGGTCTTTGTGTTGAATATTTATTTATTCATTTATTTATTTTTGATCATATATTTAGTTGAAATAGAATGATATCACCTTTTCCATTCTATTTCCTAATTCAAGTCTGTCCCATGTCTCATATCAACCAACTCCCACATTGATAAGCTGTTTTTCTTTGATTGTTATTGTTACATATATCTCACTATATTGTTGCTTATAGTTTGCAGTTGTTTCAATTGAGTAGGACTGTTGGATTGCTTTTCTCCCTTGACAATTTATACAGAATTTATGGTACCAGAGAGAAAGCTAAACCACAGGAAGGAGACATTTTGGTTGGTGAGTTTTGATTTTCAGGGTTTCTTTTGGTTTTGTTTGCTTGGTTTATTGCTTTTTAGAGAAAGGGAGACAAAGAATATAATATTGGGTTGGTGGGTAGACAGACCAGCAGGTGTTAATCCCTCCAGGCAAGAATAAAACCACAATTTTGAGCCAAATTTGAAGCAAGCTTGACTTTTATTGGGGTATGCCCAAGAGGTAGCCAACAATTGCTTCCTAAGTTGGGTTAAAGATAACATCCCTGAATCCATTTTTTACTCCCCACTTTTGTTTTAAGCTTTATTGACTCTTTGAAGATTTAACATCATGCATTCCAATTTTACTTATCTCTTTGTCCCCTCAAATCTACCCTCTGCCCTTGCAACCCATCCAAAAGAACTAAATTTAGAAGAAAAACCAAAAATGAAACCAAAGCAAAACAAAGAACCAAAACAAACAAACTAATAAGAATAATAAGAGAAATGTTGCCATGGAAGCTGTAGTGTGTTGTATGGCCCAGTGAGTCACACAGTTTACCCTTTAGTCCATACACCTTTAATTGTAAGTGTTCATTACTTTGAATCATGATCTGGTTCTGGGCATTTGGTTTCTGCTACACCACCTATAATGGGCTGGCTCTGCTGGGGCTCCTCTTGGATGGTCTGTTATCATCCTGTGTCATGGAGATCCTGCTGTTTTGCATCTGTAGGTTCATCCCCTTCACGTTTCAACAGTTCATATTCTGGTGGATGTTGGGGTGGGTATTGGGCCTCTTTTAAGGAATGAAATCATGTGTAGTTACAAAACAGGTTTATAGAAGAGAAATAAGGAAGTAATAAAGAAACACACACAAAAAAAATATCTAAACAAAGAAGCCCATGTGGAATATTGAGGAGGGTTTAGGGAAGAAGCTAGGGTGTCTCAAAGACAAGTCAGCGTCATGGATTGGGGTGGATCTTGAAACTTGAAAACAGGAGCTCAAATCTTAGAGTAAAGGGAAACTTTTTTTTGCTTGTCTATTTATTTTTTTAAAAAAAAATATTAAAAATTAAAAAAAAATAACAATCCAAGTTCCCACTTCCTCCCCACTCCCATTCCCTCTATCTAACCCTACACACCACACCCCATCTAATCCTCAGACAGGGTGAGGCACATTGTTTTGTGGAAGGTCCAAGGCTCTCCCTACTATATCTAGGCAGAGCAAAGAATAAATCCAAAGAGAATAGGATCCCAAAAAGCCAGTACATGCAGTAGTAATAAATCCTGGTGCCACTGTCAGTGATCCCTCAGTCTGCCCCAGCCATGCAACTGTCAACCACATTCAGAGGGACTAGTTTGGTCCTATGCTTGTTCATAACCAGTCCAACTGGAGTTGGTGAGCTCCCATTAGCTCAGGTAAACAGTTCCAGTGGGTGAACCCTTCATGGTCTTGACCTCTCTGCTCATATTCTCATTCCTTTCCCTCTTCAACTGGATTTTAGGATCTCAGTCCAGTGTTCCAACGTGGGTCTCTGCCTCTGTTTCCATCAGTTGCTGGTTGAAGGTTCTATGGTGATATTTAAGATAATCATCAGTCTGATTACAGGGAAAGTCAAAATTGGGCCCTCTCTCCTCTATTTCTTAGGGTCTTAGGCGGGGTCATCCTTGTGGATTCCTGGGAATATCTCTAGAGCCTAACCCTATAATGGATCCCTCAATAAAGATATCTCTTTCGTTGCTCTCATCTCTGTCCTTCTTATTTTTAACAATAGAACGTAATGGCTCCTGTGCCCAAAATGGTGTTAGGCAGGTTCCCTGGAGGATCGGGGAGGAGTTGGAGGAGGAGTGAGAATATGATTAAAATAAGTTATATTAAAAATGTAAATACATTTAATTCTTTTTTTAAAAAAAAGGCTTTCAGATCAGATCCTGCTGTCTTTTTTGTTCAATTTGTTTTTTGAGACAGGTTTTCTCAGAGTAGTTTTGATTTTCCTGAAACTCACTCTATAGACCAGTCTGGCCTCAAACTCACAGAGATCCACCTGGCTCTGCAAGAGCTAAAGGCCAACACCACCACCACCAGGTACGTCTTGTGCCCTAAGTGTGGGGTGTCTGTTCAGTATTTATTTAGTGGTGTGCTGGGAAATAGAGCCAGCCGGTAATGCAGAGTATCCTTGGCTGTGGGATATGACCCTGTGAGGATGGAATGACATGAGTACATACACACCTCAAAAACCAGAATAATTACAGACAAACACAATGTAGCAGTCATGGGATTGAAATAAAGGGAGAGGTAAAGAACCTGTTTCTGGGTTCTCTCGGGGGAGTGAGAAAGTATAGCTAGGTGCAAAATGCACTGTGCAGAGCTATAAGGAGATTCCTGGAAAAAAATTAGCCCACTTGCATTTTATTCTTTTAAAAGGCAAGCAAAAATAATTTTTTTTTAAAAAAAAAGCCATATCATGAAAAGTAGGCTCCAAAAGAACAAATGAATGGTTCAAAATAATGGACTAAAATGTGAAGGTTACAGGGAGATTTAGTGCATGCCTGCACAAGTGTTCAAGAAAGATATTTACCTTTTGGATATGTAACTGAGCAGACCTTTTTATGGGAACCTTGACTATGTACTGATCGTCAATGCCTCTCCAGGATGTAATGATGAGCCTGGCACAAAGAATGTGATTTTAAATTAGTGAACAAAATCTCCTCACACAATTAATACCAAAAACCTTGAATATAAGATCTAATAGATCTCCCTTACCCTTGTCTTAACCCAGCACTCTAACTGTAGGAAAAAATGACCTGAGAGTGAACTCTCAGGGATAACTGAGTTGGTGATGCCCTTTTTCATAATATGCCCTGCTACTGACCTGAAGATGATTCATGTGAATAAAGGCATGCCTTTCCCTCTGCTTGCGAGTTCATGTAAGTTCAAGTCAATCCATTTTGCCATGATACCTCAAAGGATCAATGGATTTGAGTTTATGCAAAACCTCCTGTGTCAAGTGGAATTTATAGGTAGCTCTTCTTATCAAATGTCCCCTTCTTACACATCTCTTAATCAGATCTCTTGGATTGTCCTTGTATTTTGTTCTAGGTATGCTAGATCATCTCGGCGAAGCTGATACACAATCTGCTCATTGAAGATGAGGCACAAGAAGTTTATCCATGCATTGAAATATCAGTGGTGATAATTAGCAAGGAAAACAAAACTCATTGTCTAAAACAAGTGAATCTTCCTCCAAAGGTGCGCCATGAGGTTCACTAGTTGAAAGATATAGTCTCATGCATCTGACTAGGGCAGTCCATGGGCCAAAGAAAACTCTTATTAACCTCAGGCCATGGTCCTACATCAGCAGGTTTCTCAAGTGTCTCTTTCTGCCATATCTCCTGGCTGTATTTTACCCAGGGCTACTGTAATGATGTGTAACATGAGTTCAAACAGAAGTAAATTTATCCTCTCACAATTCTGTGGTAGAAATCACTCTCACCAGGGCTACAGTTTCTTTGGAGATTATCTGGATACCCCTTTCAGTCTAGTCAGTCCTCACACTCCCTCTCTTGTTGAAGTCGCAGTCCCTCCATGACCTCATTTTCTTTGCTTAGTCTTCTATGGAGGTGCTCACCATTATATTAAGAGGTGAAAATAGTCCACTATGTCTCACTCCAAGATATTTGACTTAATTACATCTGTAAAAAGATAGCGTTCACATCTCTATTTTGAAGTGGCAGTTCAAAAAGTACAGTGATCAAGTGTTGAGTTGAAAATTCCAAGTTTTTGCTCACCCTGTTTTGTCAGCTTCTGTCTCCCAATTTCAGCTCACCTTACCAAATCTCTGTGCTCTCTCCTTAAAAATAGCCATTTGCAGAGAAGTCTCAGTGGAGCATTAAATTTGGAGTTCAAATGATAAGCAATTGAAAACTAGACCCTTTGAGCTATAGAGGCCTTGAGCCTCATAAAATCAATTTGTTTAGTTTCCCTCTCTTGAGAAGAGGGCAGTGAAGTTTTAAATCAGTGTATGGATGAATAACTCCTTTCACATAATGAAAAACTCAAAGTAAGCTAAAACTGGTGATATTTAACACATTCTTATATTTGTATACATTGAGCCGCCATAGCCCACTAAATGTACAAATAAAAACTAGGTATAAAATTCCTATTTTGTTCTATCTAACTACATAAACAGAATGTCTTTGTAATTTTAATAATTACAAAAGAACTAAATAGAATGGTCACAATTTTGGAATTAATTGAATGTGACAGATGATTATTTTCTGAAACTAAGCACCTCTGGAGAGACTAATGGGGCTGCTGCCTATTAAATTAAATGTAGTTTCTTAGAGAGCATGTTTCCTTAAGATGCAGGAGGGAGAATCTCATCCCAACGTTTTCTCCACCCAAATGGCTGCATGGGAAGAGGGCATTTGGTCTTCCTTTCATGCAAACAATATTCTATGCTCTTTACTAGAACCAACAAAGAACTCCCGAGTATTACAATAACAGCAAACCAGTACAACAATAAACACTGTGATGGTTAATCTAGCTAGATCACTTACTATTACTGCTACTGTTAAGCTTCTTAGCTGATCTTAGCACCCAGTTTCTTCAGTAATGCTCCAGGCTATGGAGATTTCATTTCCAGACTGGAACTGCTAAAATACTGACATTCACTTGATGTGGGATTTCTCTCTGTATGCTGTGAATACCACTGGTGGGGGGGTACTGGCTTGGTCTGTTAATAGGGAAGAATAGAATTAGGCAGGAAAAAAACTAAGCTGAATGCTAGGAGAAAAAGGCAGAGTAAGAGAGAAGCCATGTAGCCCCACCAGAAAAAGACACTGAAACTTTACCTGGTAAGCCCCAGCCTCATGGCGATACACAAATTAATGGACATGGGTTAAATTAATATGTAAGAGCTGGCCAATAAGAAGCTAGAGATAATAGGTCAAGCAGTGATTTAATTAATACAGTTTCTGTGTAATTGTTTTGGGTCTGAGCTGCTAGGCAGCAGGGAAACAAACAAGTAACCTCTTACTACATCCAGTCTCATGAACTGAGAGACTACTAAGTTCCCATCCCATCCTTTTATCAGTTCTGCCACTTCTGAGAATTCTTCCTAAATCAGTTCCCAAACATCCCACAAGGCTAACAGCTTCATTGACTAATTAGTTCATATAATTAATGTCTAAGACCAACCCAATTAGTACCTTTAAGTTTAGGTGAGCACTGTATTGCTACTCTTTTTGGCATAAAAGTAGATTCTCAACATCTGGGAATCTAGGAAGCTGCTTTTACATTCAAAAGAACTATTTTTTTTTTCTGAAAATCATGTACTGAACTGAATTTTCTCTCTGAATCCCAAGGAAACTGGCTGTTTCTGTTGCTTCCTAAATTAAAAATTCTTATCACTCGATTTTTCTAGATAACAATTAGACTGATACCAGGAAAGAATAGGGGCAGTTTTGTACCACCTAAGATCTCCTTTTTTAGTAGAGAGAGCCTGGTGACTTAATTTCACTGAACACTTGACAGTCTAGTTTATAAATATTATGTCCTTGTGAAGCAAGTGATGCCGTCAGAGACTTGGCTAAGTCAAAGTGAAAATTTCCATTTTCCAAAATATGGGGAATGATTTTGAGTTAATCCAGTTCATCACCTTCAGAAAGTGGAAATGTATATGGAGCCAAAATGAAAGTAAAAATTTACACTTATTTTCCCATATGTAAAGAAGACAGGATTATTTCCTGCATGCCTCTAGATCAGGAAGTGAACAGGTGTTCGAACCTCACTAAGGTAAGTTGTGGTAAAATAAAATGTTCTATGTTCTCTCAAAATTTTATACCAAAGAAACTGCCTTTGCCCCACCCCACTGTGAGACTACATTTAGAGACAGGACTTTTTGCAGGAGTAATCAGTGTTAAGTAAGGTACTATGGTTGGGATCTAAACATATAGAACCAATCTCCTTTTCAGAAAATAAGCCACATCAGAGACAACTATCTCTGCCAACAGGCTGGGGAAGATGGGTAAGGTTTTATTGAGAAAGTGGCAATTTTCAAGGAAGAAAGAAATCACCAGAAATCACATTTCCTCGAACATTTGTCAAGACATCGAGCCTCTAAAACGCTGTAAGCCATCAGTGCTCTGCTATTATGTCAGCCCAAACTGATGAATACCCAGAGCGGTTTGATTTTCCTGCTTTATCCCAGGTAAGTTCTCCATTCTGCACTCGACTGTCTACCTCCCATCTTAACTATAATGTCAGTGTGGAAGAAATGATTCTAGCTGACACTTAGCTGAGGCATAGTGAAAACATTCCATTTCGCAGAGTATGGGGAATGATTCTATGTTAATTCAGTTCTGGAAAGGAAAAAACTTGGCATCCGCAACACCTCCCATCACCTTGGGGTCTAATTAGTCTTTTCCTGACAAGTGAAGTAGGCTTGACTACTGCTGAATATTAAACCAAGACGGAATAAATGACTCTTTCCCTTGGACCTTATCTTTCTTACCATAGCTGGAATTCATTGCCTCAGAAGTCAGCGGAAACGTACTATAATTAAACACCATGGTTTTGTGGCCAATTGAAGAGTATTTTTTCTTCTGTCATTATGAAATATTCTATATCACACACATAAACCAAGAAAAAAAATCACTTCTGATTCCTGTAAAAAATATGTACAATTATAGAATATCTTGGGAATCATTTATAAACATTTTAATATTAGAATTATCCAAACCATATTTGTTACTCACATCTCCGAATATACTTTTTAAAATGGAACAGCATGAGTTCGATTCACTATAAAGGATGGAGCAAAGTTACTGTAATATACAAGTCGCTGAATATTCAGAAGTGCCTCGTTGTTTCCTTCAGCTTACGTCTGACTTCCTTTTTGCACTCTGCATTGGCAAAGTGAGTCGGCCTTATTAGCTAACCCTTGTGAAATGTGCATGAAGTAGACAGATTAGGAGCATTAGTGTGATACATTTGGAGTCCTTGGAAGGACGTCATCACTCAAGCACAGGAGGCTTAATGATTGCTATCCAATTCCCTATCAGGTCTGAAGAACAAAGGCTTGTCTCAATTTCCTACCTTCTACACTGTAGCGATACCAAGGGTAATCTTATACTAAACATATGATCATTCATAGGAATGTAACATGTGTTCTCCTTTAAAAATGAAAGCTCTTAAATGTGTTTTCCTCGAGTACTGAAAAATCTATCCATTGAGCAAGCATATTAGATATAATATATATTTCTTTGTCACTTCCCCATTTAAGATGGGATCATCGTAAAAGGCTGTGACATGAATTGTTGTGGGGAAGATCGATTAGTTTAAAAGCTTTTTCCTTTTAGCAGATCTGATAGTCATTATATTTCACCCTCTTGCGTGTGATTTTTCATACAGTCATTTTAATCATTTATTCATTTGAAAAAATTTCTCCCGAAGTGAGAGGGTCTCTAAATCTAATTTTCAGTTTATGGCCTCCCCTGCTAATCACTAGGCTTGAAATTCTGGGAACTGTAGACAACTGCCTCACTCTGGAATCTGTATCTTCAGAAATACTCTTTTTAAAGGATTCTCCAATTATCTTCCCGGGTCAAACACAGCGCTTCATATATAATTCCTTATCGTATTTGAGAAATGTACCAAAGAATGTTCGTGAGACATCAAAGAAGGATACGCTTTGAACATGGGGGACTAGAAAAAGACAGTCAGGCTACTGGGAAAACATAAACAGCACACATTTAGGATGAATGACTCTCTTAGGTTCAGTTCTTCTCTTTGTGTATTATGCCCTTTGTTATTTCATGACATGACAAGTTTTTTTTTGAGCAGAAATGAGGACAGAACACATTGAGAGAAATAGACACATTATCCATTATCTTACTTTGCAATATAAATAAAATTCTGGCAGGGAATTAAGTTAAAACTTCTTTGGTAAAATTAAATTCATGTATTTTAATCATCCATTTCTCTTGCCCCTAAATATGAGAAACCTAGCATATTGGAATAGTATTAAAAAGTTATGACTGATGTTTGTTATCCACATTTACATGTTTCAGAGTGTCCCCACATTAAGAATTTGATTTGACCCGTTTACTAAGTTTGAGAAGCCAGTGTTATGAGTTACCACTTCTACTTGACACATCAATCAAGGTGTAAAGGGACTGTAACTTCTTGCAAATGTTTATCTAATATAAGTGCTAAATTCAGAACACTCCTTTTCATAGAAAGTACAGAGAATTCCCCTTAAATTTTTCTTTTGCTGTTTTATATGGTTTTTCTTCTATTAAAGCACATTTATGGGTACTCCTTAGAAAGTGTGTATGGCCTCCAGTCTCGTATGACTGGGTGAATGCCAGCATGGTGGTGACCAGCACATCCCAGATCACCATTAGGAGAGAACAGAATATCTACCTTTTAAACATTGGTAGTAATTTACTCTGTTGTCTGCTGTCTATTTACTGCGCGTGTAGTTTCTATATACAAATAGAGCCAGAAGAGTTTCCTGCAATGATTGTATAAGATGTAAAGCTTACTTTTAAAGGCACCAAAGAATAAGCATTCAAGTGGAGAGTCAGTTCCTGTCCATATATCCAGGCACTTTAGAAAAGTGTCATTAGTGAGAGTTAATGCTGGGCTCATCCACACATCTAGGAAATTTGGATATATACCACTAATGAGAGTTAATGCAGTATTTGTTCATATATGCATGCACTTTAGATGCCTGCCATTAATTAGAGTTAATGGGTTTCTGAAAGGACCTATCCCGTGACAAATTTCTGAGCCTGACAATGCTAGTGGGTTACCTGCTGCCTCTAGAACCAAATCAAGTCCTCCTGATGCTATTCTGATCTCAGTATGACACCACAGGTTCTTTTTAATGCCTTTCCTTACCTACTTGTTTACACATTGCGCTCTTATGCTAACCTGATCTTCCTCTTCCTGAAATATGTTTTGTGCTTTTCCTTATGAACATATAAAATGGCTTAACCCTCTGTGGTAGTCTGAAAGTAATTGGTTACCATAATCTCATAGGGAGTGGCACTATTAGGAGGTGTGGCTCTTGGAGTAGGTATTGCCTTTTTGGAAGAAGCATGTCATTCTGAGGGTGGGCTTTGAGGTTTCATGTATTTAGGATACTGTCCAGTGTCACAAACAACTTCATGTGGCTTGAAAGATGTAGCACCCTCAGTTCCACCAAATCTGCCTGCCTGACATCATGATCGCCTTCTTGATAATAGTAGACTGAACCTCTGAACCTGTAAGCAAGCCATCCCAATCAAATGTTTTCTTTAGAAGAGTTGCCATGGTCATGAGTCTCTCCACAGTAGTAGAAAATTCTACCTAAGGCACCCTAGTTCATCCACCCAAGTCCTTCCCATTCCTCAAGATATGGAGAGAAAAGCTTTCCTTTAGAAATTCCCTTACACACTGGATATAAATTTGAAGCACAAAATGCTTTGCCATTATTGTGTCATAATTTTAAACCCATGTCATCTTTTTTTCTTTTACACCTCCCCCCTTTATTTTAACCAAACACAGTGCATACTAACTGGTGTGGGGCATCCTTCTGTGTATGTGTTGCTGTTATCGGTTAACGAATGAAGTTGTTTTGGTTGGTGGATTAATAGAATCAAGCTAGATGGAAAAACTAAACTGAATGCTGGGAGAAAGTAGGAAGCGTGAATGAGAAGCCATGTAGCCACCACAGGAGACAGATATCTCTGCCTGAGCCTGATGAAGATTTGCCAGTAGGCCATGATCTTGTGATGCACAGGTTAATGGAGATGTGTTAATTTAAAATGTAAGAGCTAGTTAGAAATATGCTTAAGCTATTGGCTAAACAGTATTGCAAATAATATAGTTTCTGTATGATTATTTCCAGTCAAAGAGGACAGAAACAAAAGAAACAGCCTTTGACACCAACTAACAATCATTAAATGCCAAATTTATTTCCTTGTTTGGAACAGCACAGCAACTAATGGGTTGCCATAATCATTAATATTTAGTTATGTTTAGAAAATACCAAGTTAATTTTAGACTATATCAAGATCTAGAGAGGTTAGATTCTGGATGGTTTTAAAATCAGGAGATGTCTGGCTTTAGTTGCCACCTTTTGGCTGGTTCCAGTTTCTGGTGTCCTAGAAAATGT
Organism: Alexandromys fortis; assembly: GCF_014885135.2. Classification (NCBI taxonomy): domain Eukaryota; kingdom Metazoa; phylum Chordata; class Mammalia; order Rodentia; family Cricetidae; genus Alexandromys; species Alexandromys fortis. The sequence continues at coordinate 10,299,125 of NW_026067917.1, forward strand.
AACTGGACATGAACATGTGGATCGTAGCAGAAGCAGGACATTATATTGAAATTATTGAGCTTCTATGGGAGGAAGATGGTTGGAGCAGAGAAAGAAAAGATAATATCAAAGCTGCATGGAATATGAGACGGTTGTGACAAATTAAGAAGGCAGTTGGGTCCTTGGCACACTGTGGTCGTTCACATGCATGCTCCATAACGTGGAGCTTTGCATTCAATTCTATGTTTCTGTGTCTTAGGAGAATTTCCTGTCTTTACTTAGGGGTGTGCACGTTAGTATACAATGAGGCCCAGGTCACACTCTGGAGCATCTATTAGCCAGTTCCAAGCTTCCAGTTACAGCCTTCACTGATAGGTTTTTCCTGTTAATTTTACAGACTTGAAAAAGACTGAATGACCTCACACTTTGTTGTCAGATAAGGACAAAAAGAAAATTGAAAACTAGACATTTATGACCAGAGAGTCCAACTTTACCAACTTTATACTGATACACGACCCAATGAAAAATTATAATTGACAATGAAAGCCACAAATTAAGACTATTTGCATGAGGAAGGCAGCAATAGTGTGTTTTAGATACACTCCTGAAGCAACAAACAAAAAGAAATGTAGAAAAAGACCATGTGAAAATCAAGTGATATCTGTGGTTAGTTTTCTAACTCTTGACAAACATACCATTTATATTGTTATGGGAAAAGTCAGAAATGCTGCAGAACTCAAACATTCAAAAACCAAGAATGTATTTAGAGAATTGGAGGACTCATCTTTGTTACGCTGGACTCAGAAAAGCTAGTGTTCTGGGGAGAACTAGGACCTGTTCTACAGTTTTTGTACAATATTGCTAAGCTGTACTGCATTCTTTTTCATCTTTTCTGTTATTGGAGCATTAAGAGTTTGATGATGAAGTCCTATGAGCAGTTTGTTTATAGCAGCAGAGGATCAACCTAGAATGCTGGACTCTCTAACCAAGACTGGAGACTAGTTCAACTGATGCAGGGAATGAGATTATAGAAATAAAAACACCACCCATTACTCTAAACTATAAGGCTATAACTATAGTAAGAAATTTGACCTCATTTAAACCCTCTTCATAATTATTAATGGTATTGACATTGAGTAAGCTTGTGGTATAGTAAATCTTACTATGCTGGAAGCTTCACTGTAAAGCTAATGTATTACAATGTTTCCATAAATTACTTCTATTCCTAATTGCATTGTAGTTCTATTTTCTCAACTAAATACTTTTAGCATATAATTTTATTAATCCTTTAAGGATTTCATACACTATATCTTATTGAATTTCAACTCCTTTAAATTTCACTCCTACTTCCAAACCATCTGAAACTCAAGTTCATTCTCGCTCCCTGTTTTTTTCTAAACCTAGCAGGTCTAATTTGTGTTGTTAAAATACTCTTGGGTGTGGGGTTTTTTTGAATGGTGGTAGACCTGCCAGGGGTCACGCCCTTAAAGAGTATGGTCTCTCCCTCTCATGGTGGCTATCATTGCCAACATGCTTGGAGTTTGTCTGTCTTGAGCTTTCATCATTCTCATGCGTGCAATTACAATCACTATGGGTTCAAATGAGTAACTGAAAACACTGTTTCCTTGTAGTCATCTACTGTAACCTCTCAAAGTTATTTCCACTCCAACTAGCATCATGATCTTGAATCTTGGTCATAGATCTTACATCTTGATATAGGGCTAAACACTTCAGTTTCTTACTCCTGCGCATTGGCAAACTGAACATCTCGGTGATAAGCCACTTACTGAATGAAGATCCTTCTCTGTTGAGGTTTATATGTAATAAACATATAACCTATGCTTATTACAATGTGTCATTGGGAATCATTGAATATTGCTCCTTTTAACAGAATAATCACAGTAGGTTCATACCGAGTATCAACAGATGGGACTCCATGAAAATAAAAAGTTGCTGTAGAATGAGGCAAACAATTGTCCCAGCAAACAGATGGTCTACAAAATAGAAGAAAATCTTAATCAGCTACATTTTAGACAGGGTCCAAATATTCAGAATTTACAAAGAATTTTTCAGAAATTTATTCAGAAATTAAATGCCAAACAAATGAAACTTTCAATTAATAAATAGGCTAATGAAGAGAATAGAGACTTGGTTATAAAAGAAACATAAATGGCCATTAACTCTTTTCAAAAGTGTCCAGTCTCCCTAGACATTAGGAAAATGCAATTTAAAACTTGGGATTCTGTTTCTCAAAAAAAAAAAAAAAAAAAAAGAACGGCTATTGTCAAATCTGACAGCAAATGTTAGAAAGGATGTGGAGATGTGGAGAGAAAGGAAATCTTGAAAAATATTTCTTAGAGATTGCATTTCATCTTTTCAGAACACCCCCATTTAGTTCCTTGCCCCACGTTTTAACTGGGTTGTTCCTTTTGCAAATGTTCTGAATTTTTGTTTGTATGTTTCTATGTGTGTATTGGTATATGGTAGATTAAAACTTTGTGTCAGGGGTACAGTTGGTTATATTTTTTCCCACTCTGAAGGTTACATTTTCACTTGACTGGTGGTGTCGTTTCCCTTAACAGAAGCTTTTAACTTTCATGGACTCCCATTTATCAATTGTTGACCTTCATGCTCGTACTACAAGGGTCTCGTTCACAAATTCCTTTCCTATGGCAATAATTTCAAGTGTTTTTCCTACTTTCTCCTATATCATATTTAGAATATTATGTCTTAGATTGAGGTCCTTGATCAATTTCAGTTTTATGCTGAGTGAGATATAGGGATCTAGTTTTAGTCTTTATATAAAGTTTCTGCTTTTACCACCACCATTTGTTGAAGATGTTATCTTTTTTTTCTAGTGTGTAATTTTAGTCTCTTTGTCAAACATGAGATGGCTGTGGGGGTATGGTTTTATTTCTAGATCCTAAATTCTGTTTTACTGATCAACATATCTGCTTTTATTCACGTGCTATCTTGTTTTATTACTTATAAAACTTGTTTTATTACTTATTATTATAGCACTTATAATGTAACTTGAAATTAGGGATGGTGATACGTCAAGCAGGTTTTTATTGATCAGGGTTGTTTTGTAAATCTGGATCTTTTGAATTTCCATATGAAGCTTAAGATAATTTTTGAAGCTTTATGAAGAATTGTGTTCAAATTTTATTGGAGGAAATTTCATTGAATGTCTGTCTATACTACTTTATGTTTATGTAGAATGGCCATTTCACAACATAGCTTCTGTTCATCTATCAGCAAGGGAGGTTTTCAATCTTGACATTTCTTATTATTTCTGCAGTCTTTATTATATGACCCTTTCACTTTGTTAAATAGATTTATTTCAAGGTGTTTATTTGATATCTTTGGAGGTTATGTGAATGGATCATTTCTCCGGTTGATTCCTCAGTATGATTATCATTCATATCCAGGAAGGCTAGTAAATGTGTGTGTGTGTGTGTGTGTGTGTGTGTGTGTCTAGGTGTTATAATAGTTTTCTAGTGGAAGCTTTAGTGTCATTTATGTATAAAATCATATCAAATTTACATAATAGCACCTTGTTTTTTTTATCATATGTATCTTTTATCTACACCTGTTTTTATTGTTATAGCTACTACTGCAAACACTGCAATGTAAAGGAATAGAGAGTGGGTGTTCTTGTTTTAGCCCTGATTTTATTGGAATTGATTTTTGATTTTCTCTGTTTAACATGATGCCACCAGTGGAATTAGTGTTTATCATGTTTATTATGTTAAGAAATTGTCTCTGTATCTCTATATTATTCATGACCTATCAGGAAGCGCTGTTGACTTGTGTCATATGCCTTTTGTGCATCTAATGAGATAATCATGCAGTTGCTGTCCTTTATTCTATTTGTCTGGTAGAAAATATTTATTTACAGATTTTGCTGTATCTCTGGGATGAAGCTGACTTAATCATGATAGATAATCTTTTTGATATGCTTTTGAATTCAGTATCTTATTGAGAGTTTTGTGTTTGTGCTCAGCAAAAAGACAGATGAAAACTTCTCTTTGTTTGATTTTTGTCTTGTTTGGTATCTAGGTAATTCCGTTTTCCTAAAATCGGTTTGGAAGTGTTTCTTCCTTTTCCATTTTACAGAATATTTTGAGCAGTATTGGTGTTAATGTTTCTTTTAATGTGTGTAGAATTTTGCATTGTATTCATCTGGCCCTGGGATTTTGTTAATTAGGAGATTTTAAATTACTATTTCTTTCTCATTGTTTTTTATGGACATATTCAAATTATTATTTGCTTTAATTTTGGTATATTGTGTGTATGTATGTTTATCTGTTTTATTTAGATTTTCCCAAGTATGTTGAGGTTTGATTCATGTCCTAAAATGTGGTAGATCTTTGAGAAACTTCAATGAGCTGCTGTAAAGAATGTTTATTTTTTATTGTTTAGATGGTAAGTTTTCAATGTTCCTTGGTTTCATTTGGATTCTTTTGTCATTTAACAAAATAGTGCTTCTCTTTAGTTTTTGTTTGAATGATTTTTTTTTATTGGAGAAAGTGAGTTGTTGACATCATCTACTAGTGCTCTGTCGGAGTCAAGCTGTGATTTTTAGATCTAATAGTGTTCCTTTTATGAAACTGGGTACTCTTGTGCTCGGTGGGTAAATGTTTAGAATTACAATGGCTCCTTGGTCAATTTTAACTTCATTTCATATAAAATATCCTTTCCTACTTCTGACTAACTTTGGTTTAAACTTTATTTGGACAAATAATAGAGTAACTCTGTCTGGTCGTTTTTTGGTTGCATTTGCCTGGACTGATTCCATCTTTTAATCCTAAAGCTGAGCTTATCAATAATGAATTTTGTTTTGTGGAAACAGAATAAAGATGATTCATATTTTCTTTTCTTTTTTTTCTTCTCTTTCTCTCTCTCTCTTCCTTCCTTCCTTCCTTTCTTACTTGCTTTCTTTTTTTCATCCCCCCCCCAACAGAATTTTTCTGTGCGACATCCCTAGCTTTCCTTGAACTCTTTCTCTCTGTAGACTAAAATGACCTCAAACTCACAGAGACCAGTCTCTTTCTGGCTCTCAAGTGCTGGTATTAAATTCAAAGTCATGTGCTACCACACCCAAATGGATCATGTTTTCTAATCTGTTGTTATCCTGTTTCTTTTTATTGGTAGACTTGAGACACTTGATATTGAGATTATTATTTAACAATGTTTATTAACTTCGTTTCCCCCCCCCCCATGATCTTAGCCCCTGTTTGTGTATTTGTGTATGTGTGTGTGTGTGTACGTGGGTGGGTGCATGTGGTGTATGTGTGTGTGTTTATGGTATGTTTGTGGTGTGTGTACATGTGTGGTGTCATTTTTATAAATCTCTATTTGTTAACTGTTAACTGTATTGGAATTGTATATATTTATTGCTTTGTAGGAGTGTTTAATATTCTTTTCAAGCAGAAGTATTTCTTCTAGTGTTCTCTGTAGAGGTGACTTAATGGATATGCACTCCTTATATTTGTGTCTATAATGGGAACATTTGTTTTTATCCATCATTTGTGATTCATAATTTTCCTGGGTATACTAGTAATTTGACTTTTGCAATCATTTGAAATTTGTAGAACATCAATCTTAGCCCTTAAGACATTGAAAGTACCCATTGAAAAGTCAAGAGTTATTTTGAAGGACTTGCCTTTATGTGTAACTTTAAGTCAGCGTTTTGATTATTATGTGTTGGGACTTTCTCGTTGGGTCCTGTCTATTTTCTGTTCTGTATTCCTTTTGTACATTGATAGTCATCTTTTTTTCCATTAGTTTTGGAAATTTTCTTCCCTGATTCCTTCAAAAATTGCTCCTGTGTCTTTGACCTGGTATTCTTCTTCTTTTTCTATACCCATGATTTACATATTTTCTTTCTAAAATGTCCTGAGTTCTTGTATGTTCAGTTCCTGGGTGTATTTAGACTTAAGAATCCCTTGGATTTGGGTGAATAAATTTTTCCACCTTGTCTTTGAGACCTAATATTAATATTCTCTCTTCAACTTGATCCAATCTATTGGTGAGGCTTCCCTCTAAGTTTCTCATATGAATTCCTGAGATTTAGTTCTAAGGTTAATTTCATTTTGATTCTTCATCAGATATTCTATTCTATCTCTTTATTAAATTATATTTCATAGATTGAATTATTTTAATTATTTTATTCAACCATTAGTGTTTCCATGATCTTCATTCAGTAATTTGGTCATACCCTTTCAGCGTTATTTATAATTGCTATTTTTAAATAATTGTCTAAATAACTAAGTGGATTTTCTCAGAGAACATTACATTAATATGCTTAGTTTTTAGAAGAAATAGATTCTTTTTTTGTACATTTTTGTGTTCCTGTGCTGGGACCTTGATTTCTGGAGTTAGGACATTGATACTGTTACTTGATATCTGCTCTCACCTTGTTAAGTGGGTGTTTGTGTCTTTGCTTTTCTTTAACGAGTCTGATTGTGATGCTTGGGGTTTAATATTGAGACAAGACAATGACGCTGCATGAACTGGGTGTCAGAAGTCATCTTAGCCAGGCTTTGGATAGGTACTGTTCTTAGCCAAAGTGCAAGCCTTCTATAGGTTATGAAGGTTCTCATTGTCAATATTTAGAAATTAGTGAAGAATTCACCAAGTATTCTAAGTGGTCCTTATGTTGCAGGAGATGAGGTTAGAGTGGAGGTGGGGTGGGCTGTGATCAATGGGGACAGAATTGAGAATGTCACATTGATTTTGGTCAGAGGTAGGTAGAGTAGAGGTTATGTGGAGGTCCTTATCTAAGGTAGGGGTTCAGGATTCAATGTAATCCTGGTGCATCCTGGTATAAAGATAGTGAATTGGTTCTGGTCATCACCCCTGGGTGAGCTCAGGGTCTTAGGATGCCACATAATATGAGGACAATCTTGTAAGTAAGTGTGGCTGTTGGACTGGTTCTGAGGTCCCTACTTGGTTTGGTTTTGGAGTCATGGCATAGATTTACAGTACCCGGGAGATAGGGTGGGCAAAGTGACTTGCAAGTGAACAAGGAGACTGCTTCTGGAGTCCCTATATGATGTTATGATCAAAGATTCCATTTTGTCATTGGTAATGTTGTAGGTGAAGGTTTCTAAGTCGGGAGAGTACTGATTCTACAGGCCACTATCTGACATTCTAGCTGGCATGACTACACTCTGCTTCAGACACTTACTTCTCTACTCTGCTGTAGACCACAACAGTGTGTGCAACTTTATCATGATTTGTCTCATTGTTCCTATGTGTTATGATTGTCTCATATGTTCCTCTGATGAGGGAGACCAGATGACGCAGAAAAGAGATTTCTGTAATTTTGTGTCCTGTAACTTTGCCAGTCGTGGTGTATTTTTATTTCATCTCTCCATGTGTTGTCCTAGAGTCTCTCATATAAGCGAAGCAGATATAAATTTTGATGGCTTAGCTTGAATGAGAGATTGGTAACTTGGACGTGTTCATGGGTAATACATCTTCATATATCCAGACATGCTCTATTTAATTTTATAATTAAATTAAAATCTGGTAAGAGGACTAGAGAAATGTACAGATTCAGGCAGTGGCCTTAAGTAAAAGATATAAGTGCTATGATGCCAGAACTAGAACATGGAGCTGTTATAAAATCTGGTCACATGATGGTGGCCTCAAGTATTGGAGAGGACAGAATCTACTACTCCTGTCATCCACTAGAAAAGCAGTTTGCGACAGCTTAGGATTTGCCATTGTATTTTTGTTTGTTTGGAATTTGGGTGAGTTTGTGTTAGAAATGAAACTCATGGTCTTGAATATTATTAAACACATACCCTATTCCTGAGCTACAGCTCAGTTCAATAAAGTAAAAGAACAGTGGAATGATTCTACATATGAAATCATAACCTGCTGCTTTGAATTTTGTTGTATTTTGTTTTCCTTGGCTCAAGATTCACTACACTGTAATCAAAGGTTACTTAAAAGCATATTTTATATTCATTCAAATAAGGCAAAGATTTATGAAAATTATAACTGAAACAAATAGGTTCATGTCAGCTCTATAGTTGTCAAAATTCCAATGAAAATCTAATAAACATATGAAATAAAACATATGGACATAAAGACATATGGCTATATGAGAATAAACCTCTTACTACCCCAAATTGCAGGGATGAACCCCGTCATGCTCATCCAGAAGCAGTAGGCACAGGAAGCAGCAAGGAAAACTGATAGACTCATCCTTTCTTGAAAGGTTTCATTTCCTCCAGAGCTGGGAGGTGGTGTTCAAAACCAAACCCTTACATTCGTGTGCCTGATCTTTTCAGTTAAGTAGCAGCAAATCAGGGTGACTAAGCTAGAGTTCTTTGCCCTTGAAATCTCAAAATTCTTGTGCAGCTGCTGAGTTAATGGAGTTTACATTGGCAGAGAGAGGTCCTGATTTCCAAGACGTCTGTCCACAGGAAGAGAGTGACAACATACTTTATGTCATCAGCTGGGGAAGGTTTCTCCACCCATGCCTTGAAAATGGGAATAGATGTGCAAACCTATGCAATCATGTTTCCGTTGCCATCTATCTTGTCAAAATGAAAATCGACATGGGGATTAAGTCAACTGTGCTTCAGCAGATTACAGAGAAATAATGTGTATCTTTCCTCTTGAGTTACACAGAGAAAACTCTGACTTCCTGCTGTGCTAATTTGTCTTGGGTGAGTGGTTCTGAAGGTGAAACCTTGAAGGTCCTCTGCATGAGAAGTTAGCATTGCCAAACTGATACAGACAGCCAGAGGACAATATACAGACAAGATAGCAGAATTGGGGGGGGGGTTAGAATGTGCGACTTTATAAAATTTACTTTCTAAATTTCCCCCCAATGTTATATAGTGTTCTCTTTAATAATCATAAAGTAAAAAGAGAAGCAAAAGCTGGAGAGATGGCTCAGTACAGAAGAATGCCGACTACTCAAAGCAAGAGGACCTGATTCTAAGGCCCAGCATCAATGGGAAAGCTCAGCATGTCTGTGTATGCCTGGAACCGCAGCACTCGAGCCTGGAAACAGATATGTCCCAGATCAACTGGCAAGCCTGCATGACAGGGCAAGCTTCTGGTTTGTTGATTGATTTTTTTTTTCAAACTATAAGGTGAAGAACTGTAGAGGAAGTCTGATATCCTCATCTGACCTTGACAAGTGAATATAGATATATACAATATAGAAAGAGATGGAGAGAGAGAGAGAGAGAGAGAGAGAGAGAGAGAGAGAGAGAGAAAGGAAAAACACCCTGAAAATTGTTTAGTTGTTTCTAGTTCTCTGATTCTCTCAAATTTTTCTTTAATCTCAAATCATCCTTTAGCATCGAATGTGTGTGTGTGTGTGTGTGTGTGTGTGCGCGTACGTACGTGTGCATATGTGTGTCTGTGCAAAAATTTCACAAGGCATACTGGGAAAAGAAAAGAAAGAGGTGCTGATGAATAATGTTAGAACCATAGCAAGCAGTGGTAGTGCATACTTTAATACCAGCACTCAGGAGGGAGAAGGAGGCATATCTCTGTGAATCTGAGGCTATCCTACTCCTCAAAGTTCCAGGACAGCCAAAGCTAAACAGAGGCAACCTGTCTCAGAAGCAGAAACAAAATAAAACAGCAATAATAATACAAAACAAACCGCGAACCATTTATGAAATAAAATTTGGACAGTGTCAAAACACAAGTGTGACTTGTATCTGAACTCCTCTCATCTCTCATCACACTGCCTATGTTTGCTTTTTCTATAACCCTGTAGTATCTCCACAGCATGTGTTTACTGGCAGGATCATTTTCTTTCTTTTGCACACATTTTATTCTTTTTCGAGACAGTTGCATGATCGCATCGTTTCTAATTTAAGATCGTAGCTTTATATTTTAATAGAAAAAGTATTTAGATAATCAAAACAAAGGGCAGATATTTTGCAATCATGTTTGCTTGCAGAGATCACATTTTGGAATCTATGAAGGTGCCTTATACTGGAGACCCAAAATGTTATAGTTTCCCTGCCTCTGCCCTTGGGATTTGCCAGCAAGTCAGGTTGTCTAGGAAAAATCTCATTACTGCAGCACTGACTATCCAAGCAACTATTAGCAGAGAGAAGGCAAGGAGAAAAGTAACCCAGGTGACTCTGCAAATTGACACAGATTAACTGTCCTTTGCCCAGAATCCAGGCGGAATACCCAGGCAATGCAGAAAGCTGTTTCAGACAGCACTGGGAAGAGGACTAAGCAACAACTCACAGGCATACAGAAATCACAACAGGGACCACTCAAGGCGTGAAGATGTGAATAAACTAAATTTGGTCACAGACCTCATTCCAAGAAGTGGTTTCATTCATGGCTGACAATTTATTTAATCAAGAAGACTGTTAAACTACTTTATTGCAAAGAGCAAAACTCTATGAGGTTGTAGAACCGTGTTCATAACCATGGGTTTATCTTTTTTTTTTCCATTTTCAGTCGCGGATACTAATTGAATTCATCAACAAAGCCCTGGATTTTATTAAGACTTAGTTGGTTTCTTTCCAGGAATCAATTCCCATTTTAAAGGGAGGCCTAAAATGCCTGGGCTTTAGCCAGATTTTTTTTTCTGAGAACAGAATGATTAAAAATGTTCCTAATTCCATGGTGAATAATTCCCCCTCCACTCTGTATTGCATCCCTAAAGTATTATGAAACAGACTTCTTCATTCCATATACATGGACAAGTTATTTAAACACACTGTCTTAGAGTTTTTGTAATTGCTGTGAAGAGACACCATGGCCACGGAAACACTTATAAAGAAGACATTTAATTTGGTGGCTTATATAGTTTAAGAGGTTCAGTCCATTATTATAGTGAGGACAATGGCAGTGAGCAGGCAGACATGGGCTGGAGCTGAGAGTTCTTCCATCTTAATTGGCAGCCAACAGGAGATGACTGAGACACTGAGCAGTATCCTGAGCATAGGGAACCTCTAAAGGTACCCCAACAGTGACACATTTCCTTCAACAAGGTCACACCCACTCCACCAAAGCCACACCTCCAAATAGTGCCACTCCCTTTGGGAGCATTATTTTTCAAACCACCACATTCCACTCCCTGAGCTCCAAAGACTTATAGCCATATCGTAACACAAATATGCATTCAGTTCATTTTCCAAAGTCTCAAAGTCAACAACAATCTCAAACTTGTTTCATATTTCAAAGGACTTTCTGAGTCTCATGGCTATCTTTTAACTGTAATCTTGGGTAAATTTAAAAATTAAAAAAGAAGATCACATGCTTTCAACATATACTCACACAGGATAGACATTACCATTTTAAAGCTTAGGGAAGAGAGAATAGCGAGGAAATGCAGAACCAAAGCAAAACCAGCTGTGCAAACTCCAAACTCTGCATCATCTCCATGCCTGAGGTCAAAATCCTTTTCAGCTTTGTTGATTGCAACACACTTCTTTGTCTTGGATTGGCTATACCCCCTTTAAGCAGTTCTCCTTGGCAGGTGTCCCATGACACTGGCATCTCTAACATCTTGGGTTCTCCAAGGTTATCTAGACTACAGCTCCACAGCTTTACACCATAGCCTCTCTACTAGGCCTCCATTCAGGGTCACGTCTGACACATGCTTTGTCCTAGTGGCTTTCTTTAGGCATTGACACAAATTCCAGAATCCATTTATTCTCTCCTTACCTCTAAGGCTAAAACCACTTGACTGATGTAGTGACACTCCCTTTGAAGCCATTTTCTTTCAATCCACCATCACACACATAATTTTAAATCTTATGATTTTTAACACTAATTAGAGGGTCATAGTTTTAATTGTACATACAAAAAATACGGTCAGTATAGCAAACTTTATCAATGGAAAGATAACACTGAATACTTCTGGACTGATGCCTCACTTAGCTGAATTAAATGTAAGTATAATCATTAAGTCACTTTGGAATTTTAATTGCACTTAGTCAGACTTGTAAGATTTATTTCTAATGATAGTTCAGTGTGTATATTTGTGATGCCACCTCAGAAGTGTTACACATTGGAAGGCATGTTAAAAGTGAGCTAGTATTGATTTTCTATTAGAATTCCAATTCCTTTAAATGACTTACACACACACCAAAAGAAAATTACAGATAGAACTTAGAAGTGATATCAGACTTCATATTAGCCTATGATTTGGCCAAAACTTGCTCATCAGTGTTAGGTTCCATAGCTATAAAATATTTACAAAGTGTTTTATCCTTTTTTTGAGAATTCTAATATCTAGATATTAAAACATGGGCACGCAGAGAAACTTTTCTTGACATTTATATTTATATTTCATTTGCTATTGAGACTTCTGTCTTTAAATAGTATTCAATAAACCTATGAAGTCAACTTAGCAAGTTAGAATATCCTTTGTGTTCTCTCTCTATAGAAAAGTCTGCAGCAATTTTACCTCCTAAAATGCATCCTACTGAACAAGAAATCTGGAAATCAAGGTGGCATTAAGTTAGAAATATGACTACCTTGGAAGAAAATAATATATAATCGCCACATTCCAGATTAAGAAATAGAAGATCTGAACAATTCACTATACTCAAAGAAACTTAGAAGAAAGGGAGGCAGACAAGAAGCCCCGTGGAGAGCTTGATTGAACTAAGAAAAAAACAGAATAACTTCATAGGCTGCTGGTGTGTTAGAGTTGCAAACTGAAATGTGTTTGAACCATATACAGAAATAATTAGATGATCTGTTATGTGACAGACAATCTCAGTGTGCTTACAACTGAGGTGATTGTCAGGAAGCCCACATCCTAGTGCTAAACTGGGGAAAGTCTAATACAAGGATCAGTTATCACAGTACTGATCTAACTCTCTTCAAAATATTTGGCTTTTGAATCCTGCAAATTGAACATGTTAGGAATAGATTACCCTTCTGATTGTGAAGAATATGACCTGGGCTGTAATTTGAAATACTTCCATTCACATGAAGGTTTTAGTAATTCTTCTGTGTCTTGACCATACAAAAGAGGTTACCAACTGGACAACTCTTCACTGGGGAAGACCATGTCTCCACTCCCAGCATCCCCAGTTTTCTACAGCTCTTTGTCCATGCTTAAGTCACTACAAGCTTTCACCCTTCTATGCTAGCATTTCCCTTGGCATTAGCTTTGTTCAGTTTATGTTTTCACTACTATGTTGATGAAACTTAGTGTGTTTAGCTTCTCTGATGTTTCTAGGAGGTACAAGTTTCTAGAAAACTTCCTTTTATCTGGCTTATACAGTCTTTCTGCCCCCTCTTCTGAGATGGACTCTGAGCCTTAGGTACTTAGAAATTGTGCTGTAGTTGTATCAGGTGGGACTGGATACTACATTACCTCAATAGTCCAAGACAATTGGCTAGGTTTCCAACACCAAGTATGGTTTTCTTTCTTGTTGAGCAGGTCTTAAGACTTATTAAAAAGCTGTTGATTGCTGCTAAAGTGTACTATATAGTTAGCTCTGAAATCGTATACATAAACGTACTATCATTATAACTGACAAGACTTTATTTGTGTGTTTATGTGTATATGTGTCTGTGTAGGAATATTAAAGAATAAAATACCATGACTGAGAAAGAACAAATGCAAGGTGCTTAACAAAAGGTGTTGGATGTAGAAATAGGAAGAGGGGGAATGGCATAAATATATTGTAATTTCATAAAATGAAAAACTGTAGAGTTGAGTATGCTGCCCATCTGAGGACTTTCTGCTCTTCCACTTTGAAATTCTAACTTGAGTTTATAAATAACTTGTTTTGCCTTGGGTGTTAGATAGTTTTAGCCAACACAATCTAGAGTTATCTGAAAAAAAAAAAAAAGGAGCATCAATGGAAAATTTAACTTCAACAAATTGTCCTGTAGGCAAGTCTGTGTGGCATTTTATTGATTGATTGATGATTGATGTGGGAGGGCCTATGCTACTGTGGGTGGCGCCGCCATTGGACTGCTGATCATCCTGGGTTGTGTAAAAGAGTGGACTAGCAAGCCATCAGAACCAAGTCAGTGAGCAATATTTCTTCGTGGCTTCTGTTTCCTTCTTGCCTTTTGGTCCCTGCCCCTGGACCTGTAGCATAAATAAATCATTTCTTCCGCTAAGTCCACACGTTCCAATTTGATCACAACAGAAAGCTAAGGCATGTTGTTTTTACATCAATATGTCAAAGACTTTAAGCTTTCTGGGCAAAGCAAATGATGAGAAATAAATTTTATAGGGGCTGGAGAGATGGCCCAATGATTAAGAGTAAGTGCTAACTGCTCTTTCAGAGAACAACGGTTCATTTCCCAGAACCCACACAGTGGATCATACCTATATACAACTCCAGTTTGAAGGGATCTGATACATTCTTCTGGCCTTTTCATATATCTGTATATATATATTTCATATAAGCTTACACATGCACATACACACTCAAAAAATAAATACCTTTAAAAAGAAATATACGTTATAATACTATTTAAATAATATATAAATTTTGCGAACATTTCTAAAACATTTTTATGCTCATTACCAATCTTTAGAATAGATTATCTGAGGCCTTTACCCGCATTAAGTATTAACATGATAGCCTTCTGTTTGTACAAACTGTTCCTTACACTCAGTACTTGTCTTATAGCCTAAAGGTGTAGTTGTAAATGGTTGTAAATACAAATAGAAGTGAGTGTGTTAAAAAGTAATGTCATGGTATTCACAACACTGCCTTTCTGAACTTAATTAGGGTCAAGAACTTTTAACCAATAATGGAGACACAGGGAAACTTCTGGCTATGCTGAGAAGTGCAAACATGTGAGAGAGAGAGAGAGAGAGAGAGAGAGAGAGAGAGAGAGAGAGAGAACTGAGCTATCCTGTGACATACCCACCATTATTGGTGTCCCATTGGTATGCTTTATTTATTCATCTAACATGTCAAACTGTGAGAAAGATATATGAAATAATATTTATAGGGCTCTTCCAAACATCTTCAAATTTATTTATCCCTCCTTTTCGCCTCTCCTCTGTATTTGCCCCACTCCTCTCTCTCTTCCCAGTTAACTCTTCCCCACATATGTTAAAGGGAGGGAGAAATGGTATAACTATATTTTAGTAAAAG
This sequence comes from Alexandromys fortis, assembly GCF_014885135.2. Lineage (NCBI taxonomy): Eukaryota > Metazoa > Chordata > Mammalia > Rodentia > Cricetidae > Alexandromys > Alexandromys fortis. Next base: position 10,314,196 of record NW_026067917.1, read on the forward strand.
AAAATAAATTTTAAAATGTATGAGATTCCCTAGTGTATAGGTAGAACATTAATAGGAAACAGTTGAAAGAAATGGAAAATTTTGAGCATTATATACTTCTTTTAAAAATAAAATCTCATGTAACCCAGGCTTGACTGAAATGTCTAACTTTCCTGCCTCCACATCCCCAAATGCTGGGATTTCAGTAATGTACCATGACATACCTTGTTTATGGGTGTTGAAGATCTAATGTGTACACGGTGTCTGAGTGGCCTATCAATAAAACTGCATTCCCAACCCGATATAACCATTCTCATTAACAAAGTTCATACTAGAGTAAGAGTAAGAAAGGATCTCGGTTACTCTAAACTATAAAGACCAATAGAGACGTGCGTAAAAAAACTGCATGTTTTTTATGCCTGCAAAAATCAATTTGCTGTAATACATGGCAAGATATAGAGGGAAGTGACCTAAAAAATTGGGTTGTAGCAATTCAGGTAAGGGATGGCGAGTTAATACACTAATGAACAGGTTCAACAGCTCCGGTTAGTGCTCAAAGTACAACAAACAAGAGGATGCATAATTTCTCATAGTTTAATAAGGGAGACAGAGAAGCAGATGGTGCCCTGATGCACTGCAACACATTCTGTTTTAATAGTGCTTATGAGGGATTGGAAAAGGCAGAGCTCCCCACACTAATGCTATTATCTACACCGTTGCCCTGTATTGGAATGAGAATACCTGGGACTTCCAGTGAGTATTTGACCTCCAAATCAAGGTGACTGAGGACTAAGGTAAACTAGTCTTCTCTTTCTCTATCTATCTTCCTTTATCTTTCCTTCCTTCCTCTCTCCCTCCCTCCTTCACTCCTTCCCCCACCCACCCACCCACCTTCCTTCTTTCCTTTCTTCTTTCCTTTCAGTCTTAATTTCTTTACATTTGGAATGCAATGTTTGGAGGTTTGAACCAAGAGACTCGTGCTTACTAGACAACCGCTGTACCATTGAACTGTTTGCTTAATCCTACATGGGAGGTCTTGAAATTCCTTTAGACACAGGAGAATGCAATGACATTTAATATTGCAATAGATTAGAAACAATGATAGCAAAAGTTGCGGGATCTAACTGCCAATTTTAAGAAACAATGAGCTACAACATTATCTCTCAACTTGCTATAATTTTACATCATCTCTGTGTAACACAATCACTTTTCAGGAAGTTCTAAGGACTTTCTCTAAAACAAGGTGGAGATTGATGACTCTCCTCTCTCTGGCATTGCTGTTCAAATAGATAGAGGTCACAGAGACATCTGCTCCGCATTTCGGCAATGAGTGTTAAAAACTTCAATGGACTGAGGTTCCATAATTTTAGATCTTGGCACACACAAAGGAAATTCTCCTTTCACATAGTACTTCCTCCAGCAGCTTCATTTTGGTTTCTCCGTAAATTTCCCTTCTAATATTTATTGCTTCGTTTTGTTCCTCTTAGTAGTCTTCCCAGCCTCCCTGTTTATGCTTTTTATATACAGCTTGACTCTGGATCAAATGCAGTGGAGGGTCCCATTAAATGCTGGGCAACCAGTTTTGAGAAACTCTACCTTCACACGAGTCACACAAGAGAAATACATAACATAATTTTCATGGTTGACTGCTTCGAGATAATTTAGCACCCCAGAAGCATAATTCATTCATGAAAAAAAAATCTCTTTAGCTGAGTTATTACCTGAGTGAAGCTCTGCTTCTGGAAATAAAGTTTGAAGGTGTCTGCGTACATCAGAGTACAAATGGATTTGGGTCATCAATAAACGTGACTAAATTCAGAATCAGAGTGTTAAGGGATTTCCCTGTAGCAAGTAATAACAGTCGTCATTGTGCCCGTGCCTCTAATGTGACAGGCTCCATGCCCTACACTTTACGTAGGCTACTTTGTTATAGCCCTGGCAGCCACCGCATGTGGATATTATCATTCCAATTTGGAAATGAGAAAGAAGAGAACCGGGAGGAGGGGCGGTTTAAGGAACAGCCATGAGGTCACACTACTAATAAAAGCTGAAACCAGGTCTGTTAAATGCCATAGTCAAGGATTGCCCCTTTACTTCTTGTGAAATTCGGACTTCTTGTCTCACAGGGTTTACTCACCATTGAGCGTCTGTAAATCATATTGATGTTGGTCGGCACCTAGTTTGTCAGTGCGAGCAAAATACTAAAAGGGCTGTAAGAGGTCATGAGAACCAACACAAAGCAACTCAGAGGTCCCGGTCTCAGAAACACCCCACAGTGAGTCTTTAAATGGAGCAGTGCTGATGGAGAAAGCTGGATCCAGAGCTTACTCAGCTGCCAAGACCCAAACACGTGTGAAGACCAGGCACTTGCCAAATTCTGTGTTTGCATTATCTAATTGCATTACAATACACAGTGTAAAATTTTAAGTGAAACATTTGTGTACTTATTTATCTCCATACAGACAGAACTCTGGTTTCCTAGATCACACACACACACACACACACACACACACACACACACACACACCATAGTCTTAAAGGCTGAGTCACAATGCAGGAGTACTAACTAGGTTGAATTAAAATGCAGTAGTACTCTGTGGGGATTTGTGATAGACCTTGTACGTGTAGTAAATATATATCTGAGTGTTCGAAGAGATGGGTGATCAACACTGGGTATCTTCTTCCATTGCTCTCTATGGTATATATTTAGACAAACCCTGGCCAAATAGTACTTTTGATTTGGCACTCCTGGCAGGACAGTGAGGTTCAGGAACTTGCCTGTTTGTTACATTCCCCCTACCGTCTGCTTCCCCGAAGCCCTGATGCCCTGTACACTAGCACTACAGATATGCAAGACCACATCTGCCTTTTAAACACGGGTTCTGGGGTTCGGAACTCAAGGTTTCCTGGATGCATGGCAGGCTCTTTCATAAATGAGCCATCTTCCTAACCCATGTAGTGACATTTTTAAAAAACTTTATCTAGAAGGTAAATGAGAAATCCAAAAAGCTACGCATGGGTATGCACTGCTCCTTTTTCATTGGCACCCGGACTACTGAATTCCTTCTGTTAATCAGTAGTTAGTAGGCCAGGCAGTGGTGGCACATGGCTTTAATCCCAGCACTCAGGAGGCAGAGGCAGGAAGATCTTTTCTGAGTTGAGTTCCAGGACAGGCTCCAAAGCTACAGAGAAGCCCTGTCTCAAAAAATTAAAAAAGAGAAAAGTCATTACTTAATAAGTTCCACCTATAATAGGACATGGCTCCAATAAATTAGCTCTAGTTCTTCTTTTTATTAGTCCACATCAGTCTGTAAAAAAATCAGAAAGTAAAGGAAAGGAGACCAGGTATCAAAAGACTGAATCCTAGAAATTCAAAGATGCTAAAATTTTTGGTTTTGAGCCCCACTGTTCTCTTATGCCTGTGGAATTTTACAGATACTGGGAGTACCTGTCAGGCAGAGAGTGTAGTCATGAAAGGCCCCCTCCCAAATCGCTAATGTGATAACATAAAAAGTAAGGTATTTGTGTTTCTTAATTAAAATTTTTAGAATAGGAACAATTACATCATTTTATTCAAATCTCCTTTCTTGGTCTGTGGCAAGTGACCAGACACTTATACAATGCAAATATGACTTTGGTGATCCCCAGTTTGGGAGGTGGAGTCAGATGAGAATCTTCCTGAAGAGAATGGCCCAGTACCAATTCACCATACTCTTTGAATTAAATTATTCAGACTATGGCCTACTTAACTACAAATGTTCTTTTTCAAAGCTCTCTCAAATTACTATGTCCACAGGAGGAATATTGATGAACCTGGTGGGGTCATTTTTTTTTTTTACTTTCTCACCTGATTAATGCAAATCTGGTCATAGTAATGGATTTTAATTAGTAACTTAGTCATACTAAACTCTAACATGGTTGACAAAACTCCTACTTTTGTTATTTATGACTGAATGTTTGTTTACTGCCCAGAATCATAAAATTCTTGTTTAAGAGACTTAAATATCTTCATGAACTTTTTAATTTTCTTTGTTTTCTTTAATAATTTTATGTATTGTTACCCACAGGAACTTTTTTTTCTAGTGTAACTTTTTGAGAATAGAAGCAAGATTTATATTACTATGTAGGAAAAGCTGAAAACTTCTAAGTAGAAATGCACATCTTGCCAAAATACTTTGTATTATCTGGTCATTGTCTTTTCTCATAGTCATAGAACTACGTGTAGGAGGGTTTTTCTCTTTCCACCAGGTTGGTCCTAGGTATAGAACTCAGATATTTAAGTTTGGAGGCAAGTGCCTTTACCTACCGTGTCAGTGGCTCCTGTATTTAAATGCAACATTTGTGCCTGAGTTCTCAGTCTATGCAACAGTCCTGTGGAATCATACTGCTAGTGATGCTCAGCTGGACCTCTTCCTTTTCTCCACATTCTTCATCTCTCTAAAGAGGAAATAGCTGTAGTGTCTTAGTTATGTGTCTTCTCTTCTCCCAAGTTCAAATCCATATTACACTACACACACACACACACACACACACACAGAGAGAGAGAGAGAGAGAGATACACAGAATCTTGTGATATTTTCTTTCCCTTGCTCCCAAAATTATCTTTAATTTCTTCCCCCACACAACATTAATTACCTCCTGTCATTAAAGTTTTTCCATTCTCTATTATCTGATTCTTTTCACATCACAAAAATATACACACCAGAGACAAGATTCTAGAAATCTGTTTTTCTTTTCTGTTTATAAAGTAAAACTGTAGTGCCTAGTACATGTACTTTCTTTTCTAGACGGATGAAATGACAACAGAACTAATATCTGAAGAGTGATGAGTGTTAACTGAGCCAAGAGGCACTCTTGAGGTTTGAGGGAAAACTAATTGTTAGTTATGATTGAATGCGGATTGTCAGGATGAAGATGACAGGGATGGAAATGAAAAAAAAAATGCATCGATCATTAAAATGTCACACTCAGTACCTGAGAGTAATCAAAAGCATCTGTATTATAACAATATTATTCCCAGAGACCTCTGTTTGCTATCCTTAATGTCCTCAAGTCACTTCAAAGGAAGCTAAGATATCTTGGGAATTATTAAAAATAGCTCTGTAGCATAACATAGACAATGAAATAATCTAAGAGAAAACACTGTATGGCTTTTTATTTTAAAAAAAATAACAGCTTTATCTTAGGTTTCCAACTGATACAATATATAAATCATCTCCTAGAAGGGTACTTTATAAAACGTTGATCTTGAATAAAATATCTTGCTACAACTGTGATAAGAAACTGATGGACCAACAAATCAAACATGAATATCTTGAAGATATATTTACTTAAGAATATATGAAGCTAACCATGCATAAAGAAATCCTGCTAGAAGAGAATCACTGCGGAGATCTTCTATCATGATGCACATAATCTTGTAAAATATATTTATGTAGCTCCATCTATTCACATCAGTTTCAGACACAGGGTGAAGAGAGATGCATGTGTCTGAATTTTCAGACATATTGAAAAAAAATCCAGTGTTCTGGTTACATGTAGACAGTGTTACCAACAGTGATTATCATATTGGATCATGTGGGATTTGTAATGCATGCTGCTCAGTGTATTTAAGAACAATGTATTTAAGAGGCAGAAGCTAATCTGGGTTTATCAGAGAAAGGAAATAATTCCAACTTGAAGAAACAAATGAATTGCTGAGTTAAAGTATACAAGGAAAAGTCTGAGTTGAAGAGATATACAAATGAAGAATTGAGGTAGCATTTGAAAGTTCTTTAGGTGTTTCTACATGCCACAGGTATGTCAGGGGTCAGTCATCTCCTTATTCTACAGAAAGATTCAATAGAAAAAAAAAACAAGAACAACAACAAAAGCAACCAAACTATCTCATTTTTGCAAAATGGATGAGATGGTGAGTTCTGTTCTGAAGAATATACACTTTTCTTTTGACTGTTTTTATGACATTCTTATTTATCCAGGTTTCAGCTACCTTCCAGCCATCTGAAGTTTAGCATGGAGTTGAAGACTTAATAATTGATCCTAAAAACACAACTATCTCTGCAGAAGGGACAAATCTATGACAGTATCCCATTATTTGTTTACAGTAGAATTATCTACCAGCGAATTCTGTCCTTTTTACATACTTGCCCTTCGACTTCTATATCATATACTTTGTAATACTTTTCACAAGTGATTTTTAGAAAGACTGCATATGAGTCAAGAATCATACTTGCAAAAAGCAAACATAGAGTTCAATTACAACTATAAGGTATCCTCAAGCCTACAATTCTTTTCTTTTGTAGTGAAAGGGGAAGAACGTGGCAATACATTCCCAGAGGTGTAATGATCATACTTAAATCTTGAAGGTAACCAACAGCTGTTGAATTGATCTTAAGAGTCCCCCAATAGAATGGAATTCATGTCTGGTGCTTAAAGCTTGTGGCAGGCAAAGTCATTGACCATAGAGGAGAGCATATTGCTGTCATTTTTAATGAAGTATAATTCCTAACTACATTTTGAATGCATATCATTATACTCACAGATAACTGAAGCTCTCATCTCATATCAAAGAAGTTTATTTTTTAAGTAAATGGAGACCATCACAATCTACAACCTTTCGGCATTAAAGAGAACAACTGACTATGGCCTGTGTAGTTCAATGAATACAACACAACCCCTACACCAAACGATCAGGGAACACTGCATAGGTGGGGGCAGAAAGATTCTTAGAGCCAGAGGACAAGGACATTTGGTGGGAGATTGTGGCTTCCATATGTTAGGAACCTGAACCAATGAAACCTCACCAATATGGTTTCCAAAACAAGACCCGAAAAAATGACAATATCAGTTGATATGCCAACATAGATGTGGTCACTCTCACAATGCCCCATACCAGGTAGAGAACAATAGGCAATTAATGACAGTTGAGAGAGGATCATTCTACTCCAGAATTGATTTTAATTGGATCTACTATAAAAGTTTTAGCGGACAATGAGGACTACTGAGAACTCAAGAACAATGGCAATGGGTTTTTGATCCTACTGCACGTACTGACTTTGTGGGAGCCAAGGCAGTTTGGATGTTCACCTTACTAGACCTGAATGGAGGTGGGTGGTCCTTGGACTTCCCACAGGGCAGGGAACCGTGATTGCTCTTCGGGTTGACGAGGGAAGGGGACTTGATCGGGGGAGGGGGAAGGAAATGGGAGGCGGTAGCGGGGAGGAGGCAGAAATCATAAATAAATAAATAAATAAATAAATATAAATATAAATAAATAAATAAAAAGTTTTTATTCCTAAGAATACATACAAATGAGCAACTCTAGATTGACTGGCCTCAGGATAAGTTTGTAATTTGTATGTATGTATATATGAAAAAATAATAAAGAAAAAGACCATAGATTTGTAAGGGAACAAGAGGTGGGTGGAGTAAGTGTAGTCGGAGAGAGGAGGAGAAGTTAATGATGTAAATGCAATACTTATATAAAATCTATACTGCTAAATCAATCAAGAAGTGACTTTTAAAAGGGGAAACAAATTTACCTGAATGTTACAATTTGTTTATATTAAATTATACTTCTGCAAGAGTGCTTTACTTTCAATAAAAAAATCCATAAGTATCACAATAAATAATGGTGTCCTATTAATAATCATTAGGTACAGAAGATGATCGTTGATGTACTCACTTCATCTTGGGACCGAAGATAAGAAAAGGGGTGTTTCAGAACTTATCGGTCATACCTGAGAAACTGTAAAAGCTAAAAAGTTATAGATATTTGCCAAGAATGCAGTCAGTTTAAATTCATGAATTTCCTATAAATTAAGATCAAGTTTGATATAAAAAAGTTATTCAAAATCTTTGATATATTTTTGTACTTGAAGTGAATTGACATCCGTATAAGAAAGAAAATTGTTATATTCAAGTGTAATAGCTTGAGACACATTTAGAGAAACATGCAGAGCAAGAGGTACTGAAAAATATAAGCCCTGGGTCAACAACTTGTTGCTAGTGCTGTAATTTACAGAAAAAGCATTACTTTACTAAGTAAACAGGGACGAGAACTTTCTATTCCAACTCCTCACTCCAAACAGTGATTTTTACTCAAGCAAACTTCATAGGAACTAGAAATGAGAAGACTCCAGATTCTATGAGAAGTAGATTTCTTCAGAAACAAAAGGTCACATATGCAGTCCTGGGGTTATTATAGGAATGACTTGGTGATTAAAGGTCAAATTCCTAATGGGCTTCAAGGGCATGAGGATATGCTATTACCATAGCTTCCTGTAAAGCGTCACTGTAGCAATGCACTGTAGATTAGAAGCAATGGTCACTTTGACGACTCTGGGTTACAAACGAATAATTCTAGAAACGGAAAATTTTAGGATATCAGCTGGTGAGAAGGCTCGAAGGTCATAGCACCTGATATGTATGGTGGTTTAATTGAGAATGGCTCCTATAGATTCACATATTTGAATGCTGAGTAATCAGGGACTGGAACTATTGGAGAAGAATTAGGACATATGGCTTTAATAGAGGAAGTGTGTCGCTGGGAGTGAGTCTTGAGGTTTTCAAAGCTGGTTCCAGGCCCAATCTCACTTTGTCTCTGCCTCATGCATATGTCTCTGCTGTGCTGATAATGTAATAACCCTCTGAAACTGTAAGCAAGGCCTCAATTGAACACTTTAGTTTTGAAGAGTTTCCTTGGTCATGATGTCTCTTCACAACACTGTAGCACTAACTAAGATTATGTAAGCATGACAACCTGGATTCAATCTTCAGAACCCATCGGGTAAAGAGAACCAACTCATGAAAGTTGTTTTCTGACCTCCATAATACTCTATGACATATGCATACCTACACTCAGACACTCCCACACATGCACACAGAGAGGAAGGAGGCAGAAAGTGACACATGAACAATAAGAAAATTAAATTAAGAACTCAGCATATATGGAAAATGTGGATAATGGCAGTAAGTATCTCCTGGCTATGAGGGCATCAGGTTACAATCTGAACAAATGTTGAAAAATTAGGAAGAAACAAGCAAGCTAAACTCTTAAGCTCTTCACTCTCTGTAGAATCTAGACGTGTGGATAATGGAATACAGATAGCAGATGCTTAAATCTGCTGTGAATAGTTAGAGCATAATTAAGTATTAGAGAACTATGATAGAGCAACAGGCCAAAAACCCTGTCTCCTGGGTTAGACTTAGTTCCTCTGCACCCTCAGACCATATGTGACATTGTCAAGGACATAGAACAGCATCTTAACTCCTGTTCCTGAATTTTGAAAATAAGGTGTTCTGTAGAAGTCTGCTCAGAATTTGCAAGTTAGGATTCAATTGCCAGCACCATGAAAGAGAGAAAAGGAAAGAAAGGAGAGAATTGGGGCTCTCTTTGGATCACTTTACATAATATGAGGAACTATTGATAAAGAGAATGACAAAAAATTCTTCTTATATTGAACCATAATATCACCCATAGAACCAGAACATTTGATGACTTTCAGAGAAAGCTCCTGTCCAACATGTGAAGACAAAAAAGGATTTGTTCATGTAAAACTTAATAGATGCCATGCATAGCTGCTAATCATTTTCACAGGTGTCAACAACAAGGTTCATAATTTCCAGAGACATTAAAAACCTCTCTATGAAGAAAGTATATAAAAAATAGCAAATAATTCTGTAGTTGACATGTAGATTGAACATAGTCCCCATAGCCTGTTTTTGCCTAGAGGTACCAAATGTCAGAAGAGAGTGAAGCTGATAGGCATAGTACAGGACATATAAGCAATGCAGAATCCAAGAGTACCTGAGAAACTTGTGTGCATACATAAAACCCATAAAAAATCTCAGTTTTTAAAATTCTATCTGGTAAAAATCAAATGCGTGTACTAAAACCTTGGGACTATAAACTTAGCAGTAATTATAAACAAAGAGAAACACAGAAAAAATGGCAATATACAGAATTCCTTGTCAGGACCTAAATATAAAAAGCCATGGATTTTAGAGATTTAGTCAGATTTGTGGGCATGTTTTAGGAAGTAGGAGATTCAAATAAAATGTGGTTTATATACCTTCTTCTTTGATGTGGTATTCTCCTTTGTGTGCTGTTATTGCCATTAATGAATAAAAAGCTGGCTTGGCCTGATAGGGCAGAGAAGAGCTAGGTGGAGAAAACTAAACTGAATGCTGAGAGGAAGGCAGAGTGCATGTAGCCGCACCAGAGACAGATGCTAGGAACTTTACCTAGTAAACCACAGCCACATGATGATACAGAGATTACTAGAAATGGGTTAAATTAAGGCATAAGTGTTAGCCAATAAGAAGCTAGAGCTAATGGGTCAAGCAGTATTTTAAATAATATTGTTTCTGTGTGATTATTTCATATGAGCTGCTGGGAGGCCAGGAAACAAACAAGCGGCCCTCCCTACACTTTTTTTGTTTCTTAAATGTTCTATTGATTAGTATCAAGAACTTCTGAGACCCAATGTGTTATTTTAAAAAGACCACCTACATATTTGAAGAAATGAATGTCAATATTTTGAATGCACATAGAAAGGATTATGTGAGATTATTATTAAGTTTTAAATTTGGAAAAGTAGGAAAGGCATAATTCAGAGAGATGACTGAATGAATGTGGAAAAGGCGAGTTTTATTTTTACTTCATTTTAAAATTGTATACTCAGTAGATCACCACTGAAAGGTGCATAAGTAAAGGATATAATCTGAACACCCCAGGACAGTTTTGGCAGTCTGCCTGGCTGTCTGGAGGATGATTGTAAGAGGGGTAAAATCAGAAGTAAGAGTAGCTCACAGACAATTACACTGATTCAAGTATAAGATGATAATAGTGTGAATCAGAAAGAAAGGGTTGTAGAAGACTGATGACACACATCTATAGTTTCGGAAAAAAGTTTAATTGTCTTGGAGTATTAGGTAGAGCATGACAGGATGATAGTGACTACTTAGAATCCAGGTCCTTGTGCTTGTTACCTGTGAGACATGAGACAAGTTGTTCCATCTCATTATGCTTAATATTCTTGTCACTAGCAAGAAGACAGTATAGCTCCTTCTAAATGCTAATGTGAATATTATATAGCAATCAACCTTTGATATCAAATAGACCAATTGGAAACAATGGTTTTTGGATAGGCAAATTTAGCCTAGTAGACTTGCTACCATATGGAGAACATCATCTTGACAGAGTCCTAGTTTTTTCTCTGGACAGAAATGACTGGCCAAGATAATTTAACATTAAAAATTGAATTAAATGGGTTGCAAGGATATAATTTCCAAATTAGTAACTGGCTAAAAATGGATAGCTTCTGATGTAACAACTTTGGAGTGAAAGCCCTATCAAGGTGTACAGCTGACCTTTAAGACAGGTGTTGACTCTTGAAGAATTTCAGCTGACTCCAAGAGTTATCCTAGGGTAACACATAGCTCACTTTTTAATACTTATTTTTATTTACTTTTTCTTTTATTTTTGAGGTTATAATAGGATTACATAATTTTCCCTTCCCTTTCTTCTCCTCAATTCCTAACATACACTCCCCCATGCTCTTTTTCAAGTTTCTTGTGTCTTTTATTCATTATTGTTATTAACATATATGTATATGCATGTATATTCACAAATAAAACCAGTTGAGTTCTATAATGTTATTTTTATGTATGTTTATTATTAGATAACCAATTGGTGTGCTCTTCCATGGGGGAAGACTATTTACCCACCTCTCCGCATTCCTTAGCTCCCTGTAACTTTGTGTGGTCTTTAAAAATTTATAATCTTTCTCCTGCCCACTTTGACTGTAGTGCTGACCTTATTCAGCTCATGTTTAGGCAGCAGCACTAGAAATATGCCCGAATCACTGGCCAAGCAGTATCGTAATTGATATAGTTTCTGTATAATTATTAAGGATCTGGGTGGCTGGGAATTGAACAAGCAGTCTCTGACTACAAAAGGTGCCCAACACAGGGCTAACACTCATGCCAACCATTTCAGGTCTGGGTCTTTGTACACCCACTCAGGGTTAGGAAGAAAGTAGCTGAGAGCATGGCATATCTCTGCCTTGGCAACTGGCCACATTTGGTCTGCTAGGTGTACACAGGCAAGAGAGCAGATTCCCAATGTCATACACAGAGATATTGCCCAGGCACACGGGATGCTTCATGGCAGAGATATAGCTTTTACTCAGATAAAAAGGGTTTATGTGCTACCTGATCCTACCCAGAGTTGAGGTAGTCAGTTTGGCTGCTACCCAGTGGGCCCAGAGCTGGTGGTAAAGCATACGTCCACAATATTGAAAGGCCAAGAGTGGTGGAATCAGAATCCAAGGCTGCCACAACCGTAGTGCTTACCATTTTACAATGCTCCTTGTCAGAGAAAAATTTCAGATACAAAATAGGTCAGATTCGGATATAAAAGACCTCTAAATGAGACGCAGTGTGTTTTAAAATGTACATAGGATTGGAAGAGAGAGAAAATGAGTGTTGACAGTTATAAATAAAGAGAAGTAAAGCATTTAGAGACAGTGAAATTAATATAAAAGAGTACAGACAGTCATAGATCAAAGGAGTAAAGATAAAATAATAAAAAGCATAAAAATAAGCCATATAAAGATGGAAAATACATAGTGAGTCTGGATTATGTATATTATTGAGTTTTCTTTGAATTTTTGGACTGCGGAAAGACATTTAATTCTGTGAGATACTAAATTAAACCAATATAAAAGTATCTTGACTTCAAAATTGAAGTCTGAGGATATGTTGTTTGGAAAAGAGGTTCTGCTTTTGTTTCCACAGAGGATGAGAACTTGTGGATTCCTTCCAGGTTAATGTGCCTTGATGGAACAAGATACCCCAAAATGTCTTTGTGAACCCTAAGAATACTTTGCTCAACAATCAGCAGGAAGTTGTCTCAAGAACTACAACCAAATTCCCAAATATTGTTAATAATTTTCTTTTTCATTTAAAGGAGGTTGATTATAAATTGTTAATGGTCACAATCAAGGTCTTTCATAAGGAAAAAGGGGCAATATGATATAAAGATGAATGCTTTGTATTGGTATGGATCTTGGTCTGTTGATAAAAATTTAAGGTTAATTTTGTTACACTGTGTATATGTATTTCTTCTCTCACTTATGGTATTATGTTTGTGCAGCTCATTTAAAAATGTAATGGATAGTTAAGAAATACAGATTAGTAAATAGTAGTCATCTACAATAGTCAAACTAATAGTCATGTTAGTTAGGTTTTCTAGACCTATAGATATATATTACAGATGGATAGATATTTTTCAAACCTTTCAAAGACCTAAAGAATATGGCATTTAAAATTTTGAAGAACTTAGGACATTTCATGATGATAAGACACATCTGCTCCTGGCAGCACCAATCTACTTCAAGAGAATGGTGGGCAAGAAGAGGTTCCTTATGGAGTTTGTTTGCCATTTGGGAAGTATCTGATCTTGCCTGAACTGCTTGATTGTGAGCAGTAAGAACTGGACATGTAGTACTCACAGAAAAAATGACTGTTGAACTTGCCTATAGAAAATAAAATCCTTCAGTGTTCCTTCTTCACAGAAAAAAAAAATGCCAGGCATTCTGCAGGACATAGAAGAAAGCAACTGATGAATTTTGCCATTATAATGAACATATCTTCAAATTTCTCGCTTCATAGAAAGGTCTGATTGATACTATGGGTCTATAGACTTAAGATGGATGTCCCAACATAACAGAAGAACTTTGGATGATTGTTCAGGCAGCAAGATGTTTCTGTCAATTCTAAAACTTTGGAAGTTACTTGATTGAATTTTCAAGTAATATTATTTCCCTTCTCAGGTCTTTGAAGAGTTGAAGACATGTAGCAATAGTTATTTTTCCTTAGTTACGAATAAACATGAATTAAATATGAAATTTTAGACTCATAATGAAATATTGAAACTGTAATTCTTGCTTGATACCTGTTGGTGTAGGACTGCTTGTTCATCCCAGCCACCCAGAACCAATATAATCACACAGAAATTGTATTAATTAAATCACTGCTTGGCATATTATTTCTAGCTTCTTATTGGCTAACTCTTACATATTAATTTAACTCATATCTATTAATCTGTATATTGCCACGTGGCAGTGGCTTACCCACAAAGATTCAGCATGTCTGACTCTGGGGGCTTCATTGTGTCTCTCTGACTCTGCCTTCTTCCTCCTAGAAGTCAGTTCAGTTTTCCCTGCCTACCTAAGTTCTGCCTTATCAACAGGCCCAAATAAGTTTCTTTATTCATTAATGGTAATCACAGCATAATAAGGAAATCCCACATCAGATACTTCTTTTATTATGTGTAATTTTACTATGTTAAAGTTAAAACCTTACTTTTTATTCAGACAGAAAAGGGGAGATTATGTGGGATTCCTCTCTGTATGCACTGAATATGTTTTTATTACAATTGGTTGATAAATAAACTATTTTGACCAATGGCTTAGCAGAGTAAAGCCAGGAAAAAATCAGAACACATACACACACACACACGGAGAGAGAAAGAGAGAGAGAGAGAGAGAGAGAGAGAGAGAGAGAGAGAGAGAGAGAGAGTATAGAGTAAAAGAGACCTATGGTATCTGCTCAGAAAGAAAGATGCCCAGAACCTCGTAGGGCATTGTACAGAAAAAGTGATCAGATTAATAAATGGGTTAATTCAAGATATGATCTAGCTAGAAATACATCTAAGTCATTGGGCAAAAAATGTTGTAATTAATACAGTTTCTGTGTTGTTATTCAGGTTTGGGCAGCTGGGAAACCAATGATCAGTCTCCAAGTACAGTGACAGTTTATGTTCTCTTCCAGGACCCATGAGTTCATGAGCACTGAGTGTTTGGCATGCAGTTCAGAGACAGAGCTCTTGACTTGGGATAGAACTGATATGAATGCTTCTTCCTGAGGACTAGCTTTCATGGTACATCATAGTACTAGGATATACCATGAAAGCTTCTAAAGGAGGGAAACAAATAACCAGCCATAATACTGATAGACAAGAACAATGACCAGAATGGAGAAAAGACACTATGGTGCAGTGGTGACATGTTTACTGTTGGAGCTCGCAAGATTATACTTTGGATGCACAGCTGACAGATCAACAGGCAGATCCACGTGAAGTGTATATGCACATGTCCACAGGGAATAACCTGTTTTGTAGTGCTGTGGAACACTTACTTATCTCTTGTAAAAGTTGCTGCCACATCTGTAAAAACCTTGTGAAGCCACAATTATTCCCATCAAAGTGGGATGCATTCCCAAAGAACTTCAGCAGTGTGACTTCTCCATGGGCAACAGAATGACCTTGATCCATTCCCTCACACCATCAGGCCTTAGAGTGATAACATTCATTCTTTGTTCTAGAGTCAAATTTATTTAGTGTCAACCCCACAAAATTACTTACTATCAGACTGCATAGAAATTTCTATAGAAGACAGGCACTGAGCAGGAAGGAAGCATGTCCCATCTTTGCTGACAAACATATCTGTGCATCCTCAGAGTTGGTTATCACTAAAGAGATTAGATGCAGAGAATGGGTGAATCCGGAATTCAGGGATATTTAGTTTCTTTATCTAATGGTTTTGAAAGTCAGGTATTTCTCCTTGAATGCTGGCTCCTTCCTGGGTGATTCCACCTGTTCCAGAGTACTACTTTGTCAGGTTCTACCTGCCCTTTTTGTCATTTTGATATGTATATTATCATTGTCCCTGTCTATGGAATTTTCAACTATGTCTATAAAATCTAGAATCCTCATCTTACTCTTCTTCTTCTCCTTGCTACTTCTACTTCTTCCCCCACTCTCCTTCTTCTCCTTATTCTTCCCCCTCTTCTTCTTCTTCTCCATGTCCCCCTTTACTTCACTTTCTCTCCTCGCATGAAAAGTAAAAAGACACGCAGAAGTAACGTGATTAAGTTAATTCTTTTACCCTCAGATCCTCGCTTGTCACAGCCATCCAATTCTGAGACCTGAGGGGGTTCTGTAGCTGGTACTCAAGGCCCCCAATAGTTTATATTGGTGGTAACCAATAACTCTTTATTTGGCCTTAAAATCCATTCAACAAAGGGAAAACCATTTCTAGTACTGGAAACTTGGCCAAGTAGCACATTTGTATTGATATATTTGTATTTTTTGATACTGGATAGGAAATATGAGCATTCTATAAGAATATTTCCATAGCATGAGAAAAGTAATTTTAAACTATTAAAGAGTTAAAATTATTAATATTCAGAATTTTAAATTGAGAGGTTACTGAAAACAGTCAACCTCTTTTTATAAATGTTGAAAATAAGAGGTTACTGAAAATACAGTCAACCTATTTTTATAACTGTTTGTAAATAATTATGAGGTTTCATAATAGCAAATACAATTTTATATTTAATTTGGGTGTGAGACTGTTATTTCACGTTGTCATTTGTAAGCATTTGACATTGTAGGGTGTCAGTCATCATGTTCAGCTGAGTTCAGTTAATCCATGGAAGGCAAGTTTAGCGTTCACTTTAACATGACTCAGTAGCCAATGTTGTTTCAAACTTTGAGAGTCTGACCCTAAGTAGTTCATTTTAGGCATATTTAAGCACAGAAACATTTGGTGAAAAACTGTGCAGTGATTAACAACTCAATCCTGTGTGCACAATAAACTTTAAAGTATAACAACATAGAAACTTTTTGTAAAGTCCATGTGACATTTTCCATAAAGTTGCTTCTACAGATTTACAATAATTAGGGTCACACAGATAGCACAAAAAATCTCCAGGTTATTAAATACATCTGCTCCCAGCATTCTGGGAAGAAAATGGGTAATACATCTATCCCTTTAAAGAGACAACTCTGTGTATTTAACAATCATGGATCTCTCAGTGCTTAGCTCCAAGCACAAGTTCTTCTGTGCTTATCCACATGGTTTTAGTTTGATGTAGGAGTGAATATTGCTTTCTTCCCCTTGGGATTTGAATGTTTTGAATTTATATTAAAATACTTTCTGTCAAATATGAACATCTGCTTCTCTTCGCATGTCATGTGAAGATTTTTGCAAACAACTGTAGGCTAAAGCAAGTGTTGAATCACAGAAAATCACCTCTAAATACTATAAAGTTGTATTAAAATATTCCAATATTCAGCTTTCTTAGGAAGGATAATAAAACTACACATTCTGATTTCAATATTACCAATTTAAGGATATAGGCTGTTGGAAAACTTTTCATATCTTGAGTATCATTGATAAGATTTGTATAAGATGCACAATCACTACAGACTTAATAATATTTACGTTTTCAGTGATAAGAACTCACCATTATTAACAAACCAGGTCTTGAATCCACATTTACAACAAAATCATAGCTATGAGCTATGAATAATTAGGTTTATCCTTATCCCTTTCTAGTGTCACCATCCTTTTAGTATGATTCATTTTAACCATCCTTTGGTTCTTTATATTTTACTTCTAAAAGAAGAATCATAAAAGTACAACAGTTACCCTGATTTCTTAAGCAATATTTGTTGAAATAGGAGCGGCGGGCTGTGTCCCCAGTACCCCGGCCGCTTGGCTAGCTCATGCCCGAAATAACAACACATAAACTGTATTCATTTAAGAACTGCTTGGCCCGGCTAGTTCCAGATTCTTATTGGCTAGCTCTTACATATTGTTCTAACCCATTTCTAATAATGTGTGTAAGCACCCCAAGGTGCGCTTACCGGGAAGATTCTAGCCTACTCGGAGGAGCTTCATTGCGTGCATCTGCCCGGGAGAGCTGAGCATGGTGTCTCTCTGGAAGCAGAGCAGAGTCTGACCTCACTTCCTCTTCTGCCCATAATTCTATTCTGTTTCCTCCTCCCATCTATCTTTTAACCTATCAGGGCCAAGGAGTTCCTTTATTGCTTAACCAATGAAATCAACAGATTGATATATGACACTCCCACATCAAATATTTCTTAGAATAATTGGGGGATTATAAAACATTTCAAATGTCAAATTTTCAGGGATATGCTACAAGGAACTTGATTGTTAGCTCCCATTGTTGTCTGACCTTAAAGATGATTGTCACCAAACATTTAAAAAAGCTCCTAGCACATAGTAGGAAATAAATGATTGCAGTAACTCAGGTGGAAATCGAGATGTGCTAACATGTTTGTCTTGTCCAGCATAACTCCATAGACAGATGTGGTTGGAATAGCAAGGAAATGGAGAAAGAACACAGACATGTAGAAAAGCTGGGAGTGGGTGGACTGAACTCTCTGTTAGAGCACCGAAAGCACTCCAAAGGTCAGCATGTTTACTGCATATGATTGAACGGGTAGGGAGGGTAATTACATACAAATGAATCAAGTAAACAGAGCTTGTTATATACAGCTGAAACATGAGATATACTTCATTAATCTAGGTAGGAGCAGTCTCTTGCGGAACCAGCTTTTACACAGTTAATATCTGGGGAAAGGGAAAAAATTGTGGTGTGCTTATTCTGCACACACAATCAATGTTAGCACATGAACTAGAGGAAGTCTTTGTCACCACCTGAATGTTACCCAGAGGGAAGGCTCTGTGCATTACCCATGGGCCTAAGTCCTTGGAGTCCTTTCCATGGGTGTACCCATATCAATAGTACACATTCTTCAAGGACATAACTCACTCAGAAATTCCTCCTCACAAGGAAGATTTTCCTGCATTTTCCCACAATCTGATCCCTTACTCAAAGATCTGGCTAGGAAAGAGGTGATATGCTCATATGGGGGATAACAAACCTTAAAATTCTGGGAATATTCAGTGCAGAATGAAGGGTTGATTGGGCCTAGAATCGGGAGTTAATAAAAGTCTAGGGTGCAGGTACAGGTTTTATTGGTAAGATATTATTACAAGCTAAGAGAAGATACTGATACCAGGCTTGGGTTCTGACAGGCAGAACTAGCCAACTACTCATCTCTTAGCTGAACAGTCACACTTTTTTTTAATCTTAGTTCAAATGGGTTCATTTTAAGTTTCCTAGGACTCAGCTTCTTAGACCAAGTTCTGTCTGTTTGTCCTCCCCTGTATGTGGTGACTATGATTTCTGCCGTAACCTTTATTATATAGTTCTTTATTTTCCTGGAAGTTTAATTTGCTCTTACTTTCTATTTTTTTTCTTTTCTTTCTTTTTTTTATTGATTTTTTTGAGATCTTCATTTTTCTCTGCTCCCCTCCCTGCTTCTCCCCTCCTCATTCAACTCTCCCCCAAGATCCCCATGCTCCCAATTTTCTCAAGAAATCTTGTTTTTTTATACTTCCTATGTAGATTAGATCTATATAAATCCCTCTTAGTGTCCTCATTGTTGTCTAAGTTCTCTGGGATTGTGGTTTATAGGCTGATTTTCTTTGCTTTATGTTTAAAAAACACATATGAGTGAGTACATGTGATAATTGTCTTTCTGTGTCTGGGTTACCTCACTCAAAATAACTTTTCAAGATGTCGTTATTTTTTTCTGTTGTGTAGTATTCCATTGTGTAAATGTACCATATTTTCCTTATTCATTCTTCAGTCGAGGGGCATTTAGGTTGTTTCCAGTTTCTGGTTATGAAAAACAATGCTGCTATGAACATAGATGAGCACATGTCTTTGTAGCACTATTGAGCATCCTTTGGGTATATACCCAAAAGTGGTATTACTGGGTCTTGAGGAAGTTTGTTTCCTAATTTTCTGAGAAATCACCACACGGACATCCAAAGGGGCTGTACCAGCTTTCATTCCGACCAGCAATGCAAAAGTGTTCCCTTTTCCCCACAACTTCTCCAGCATAAGTTTTCATCAGTGTTTTTGATACACTGGTACAAGAGGGAATCTCAGAATTTTTTAGATTTCCATTTCTCTGGTGACTAAGGATGTTGAACATTTCTTTAAGTGTTTATCAGCCTTTATAGATTCATTTGTTGAGAGTTCTCTGCTTAAGTCTGTACTCCATTTTTCTTTTATTCGATTATGTGTTCTTGTGATGACCAATTTTTTGAGATCTTTGTATATTTTGGAGATCAGACTTCTGTCTCATGTGGGGTTGGTGAAGATTTTTTCCCATTCTGTAGGCTGTCATTTTGTCTTGTTGATTATGTCCTTTGTTTTACAAAAGCTTCTCAGTTTCAGGAGGTTCCATTTATTAATTGTTTCTCTCAGTGTCTGTGCTGCTGGGGTTATATTTAGGAAGCAATATCCTGTGCCAATGAGTTCAAGTGTGCTACCCACTTTCTCTTCTATAATGTTCAGTGTGGCTGGCTTCTTTTTTCTTAAAATAGAAGTTTCGATTATTGATTTTTTTCTATTTTTCAAATACTAACCACTCAGTGGTATAAATTTCTTACTAATGATTGCTCTCACAGAATCTCGCAAATTGCTAAAAGTTGTTCTTGTACTGTAATATAGTTCAAAATGTGTTTTGATTATTTCCCTTAAGACTTTTAATGTGGCCCACAGGTTGCTATGAAGTGTATTGTCCAGTCTGTGTGAATCCTTCTCTTTGAATTTCCACTTCATTTCAGTGTAATCAAAGAGCACTTTAATGTGCCCTTGAGCCTTCCAAGTTTGTTGAAGTGATTTCCATGGTTTTGAACATTGTCTATTTTGGTGAAGAGATAATGTGCCATAAAGAAAAATATTTAATTTCTTTTTACTACATAGAATGTCTGTAGAAATTGAGTATTGTTCAAATGTTCATTTGTAGCATCTGCCTGGTACTGGGGCATTTCTGATAGAGAGATGCTAACATCCACAATCATTGCACTAGACTTTTTACTTGTTGCCTTTTTTCTTCATTCTGACTTTTGTCTTTCTGCCTTTTATGGCTTTAACTGAACATTGTATTTAATTCCACATTTCCCTTAATATAGGAAAATTTGTCCTTTTATTTTTAGTCTTGAATTTTGCTCCACAACCAAACACTACCACACAACTTTGTAGAGCACCCTGTAATCTCAAAGCATTTTCACATTGTTTCCCCAGACTTTGTATAGCTAATGTAGTTGATAAGCATGTATTATCTATATGTATATATATATAATATTCAAACATAAGAGGGTATACAAGAAATTGTTTTTTTTCTGATTTTTTATTACTTTATAAATAATAGAAATCAAAATTTTACTTCCTCCTCTCCTCTTCCATCCCTCCTGCTCCCCTACTCACCATCCCTCCTCCCCCTCCAGTCCTAAGAGAGGGCAGTGTACCCTGCCCTGTGGGAAATCCAAGTCCCCCTCTGCTCCATCCAGGCTTAGGAAGGTATGCATCCAAATAGAATAGGATCCCCAAAAAGCCAGCACATGCAGTAGAGACAAATCCCAGTGCCATTATCATTGGCTCAGTCTGCCTCAATTTGAGCCACATTCAGAGGGTCCAGTTTAATGGAAATTATTTTGATATAGGTACTTTGTGCAAAGTATTGTCTGCTACATCAATTAAGAAACTTCTGTTTTATCTCACCTTCTGTTATCTTCATTTCTGAATTTAGATCCAAGTTGGACGTTTGTTGGCTTTTCTGTTTTTTTATCAGTGTATGTGTGATAACTTAAAATGATTAATATATCTGAAGGTTTTTTGCATACAAACTAGAAACAAGAAATGAGCAACTTTCAGAGAGAAGCTGTTCATCACCTGTGAAAATATAAGTGTGTGTTGACAAACTTGCACATTGAATATTTGTCCCCCCTTTGTTTTCCAGATAACACAGAAATATCCCAGGATGGATTTGAGATGTTTACTATAACTTAAATAATGAATGTTTCACTGTGACCTTATCATGTCTTTTAATAAGTCATACTATCCACATACTTTGGATCCCAAAATTGCATGTTCTTTTCAAAATTGCTTCTCTCCCCCTCCTTGCACAATAAATTAAATGAAACCATAAATGTTGGGCCCAGATTCAAAGATGACTGTTTACAAGTCAGGTAGGTTGCTTTATAAGTGAGGCCTAGAAAATTTGTCAATGTGTTTATGTTTTCCATACGTCTGAGCAAGAGCCAGGGAGAAGAGAGAGAGACAGGGTGATTTGAGTGGGGCTGTATGTCACAAGTAGTCCATTACCAGTTTTTGATGGAAGTATTGACAACTGTGTTAGGGTCTTGGCCCAACGTGTGAGAATTGAAGTAGCTTATATCCAACATCTCATTAACTATTGATGACTTATAGATGATTAGAATAGAAAACTGTGTTTAAAGTGATGTTTCCTAATCTGATTTTCAAACCGTCTTCCTCCTTCTGCTGGATTTGGTCTATGTTTTGAAGTAAAAGTGGAAACTGCTTTTGAAGCTTATCTTTGAATGCTATTAGGTTGGCATGAGCAAGTCAGTTTATTTTCGTTTTCAAGTCTTTGGAATTTTCTTCATTCGAATACATTGTAAATATCTGGTTTGATATTTAAGTATATTGTATTATACTAGACAATGGAATTTTACCACGACACAATGCCCAGTGACCCCCAGCAGCAAGTACTGGATTAGAATTTGCCTACACTCAAGATTTAAGATGACAAGTATTTTCAGGAATGATTGCCAAATAATACAATCATTATTGAAATTATGTAATGAAATAATTGCTTATAACAATGAAAATATTAAGCTCCTGGATACTGATTTCTGAAACACCAATTCCAGCAAAATGGGAAAGAGAAAAATGGGATGTTCTGTATAGCCCCTATGTTTGTAATTTGCCATATTAAAAGTTAACACACACACACACAGAGAGAGAGAGAGAGAGAGAGAGAGAGAGAGAGAGAGAGAGAGAGAGAGAGAGTTAATATGCCAGTGGGACAAAATACTATCGTTCTTAGTTCAAGAAAGAAAAAAAAAACAATTCAAACCTGAGTGTAACAAAATATACATTTCTGTGCTATACATGAGATTGTCTATTTGGTAAGAGAAATAGTAAAGTAATCATTGTTATAATGTTAAAATCTCTGAATAGAAATTGCCATATTGTTCACAAAGTCAAAATTTCCAGTTGGCTTATCAATAAGATTGTAATTTCCTTTGGGCTTACACTGTAGTTCACACAGCCTTCTGTGTGAATCATCCACTCTAACAACAGAAGGTAGATTCCTCTGGGAATATCTAGTGGCTGGCTGACAGTTAGGATAACATGCTTGCCCACACTTTGTTCTGCTGAACTGAGTTTAAAATGATCATCAAGAGCTGGAAGGAAAAAGGAAGAAACTAGGAAGAGCTAGCTATTCTGTGGAGAACCCGACAGAGTCATCCCTGCCCTATGGAATATCCTGGCTGGACTAGTTCTTAGTACCAGGATGCTTATGGCTGCCCTGCATGCACACTTTGTCTTTTGGACAGCTTTGTTTGTCATAGTTCCTCTCCAATCAGAGAGATTTAGAAAGAGGGAGTGAGCCTTGATTCAGGACCTAAGTTATGATACAGTAGTAAGAACCTGGGGAGAAATGGTTTTGCACATCACCTGGGAAACTGAACATCTGAAGACATCAGTAGACCTTCACATGAGCTTGCATTCTTGGAGGGTGCATATTCCATCAGTTTATGGTCAGTTTTCCAGGAAATCTTGCCTGGATTATATATTGTTCAGCTTGGTTAAAAAATTTCTACTATCTTCCATATATATATATAAGCAATCCTTATGTTTGGCAGGTGATACAATCTTCCTTTTTAGAAACATCTGAAATCCAAGAACATTCTTGTTTCTACTCTTGCTAGTTTATACTGATGATACAAGGGTTGTTTACTGAGTTGTGGTGGGGCATCATATACTAGGTGTTGTATACCAAGTGATTGATATGATCATCTAAAGTAATTGATCACCCTGAATCTATGACTGTCCATACTCTGTCTCTTTAAAGACTTTGTTTTATTTTTAAAATGATTTACTTCTTTTCCAACTCTCTATACACTTTTTCTTTTCTCTCCCAAGCCTATGTACATTTATCCAACACTGTGACCTATCTAGAGGCTCTTTTTTTTATCTAAATTTGTCTTTATTGCTTATCTGTAATTATTTTTTGATCAGGAACATTTCTTAAAATGCTAAGCGCTTCTTAGAAACTTAAGTTGTGACATTGTTAGGTCAAATATGGCACTGCCTGCTTGACCTGCCCATTCCAACATGATGGAGGAGGTCTGTTCATTGCCTTTGAGCCATGCACTCTGCTCCAGTTCCAAGTATGCAATGGGTCTAGGTTGAGCCATTAAGTAGTTGTAGCCGTCTGCTCACAAAACCTATTTAAATGCTCTCTAGCTGGACCTCCAGAAATAGTCAGAATTCACACTGGCAGTACGGCTCAGAAGGCTTTTGTTCTGCTACTGCTGAATCAAGAAAACCTTTCTTAAAGGAGCCACACCATGCCACTAGCAAGCAAAGCCCATTCGAAAAAAAAATGTGGCTAAACTTTGTTTTTTAGTGTCTGAAATTCCTTTGCAAGTCCTCTCAGGTTTAAAGTGGATTTTAGTTGGCCATGTAGGAACCAATTTGTTGTAGTTCATTTTACTACCACCTGGCAGCTCAGACCTGAAATAATCACACAGAAACGTTATTAATTAAATCACTGTTTTGCCCATTAGTGCTAGCTACTTATTGACTAACTCTTACATCTTTATTTAACCCATCTCTATTAATCTGTGTATTGTCATGTGGCTGTGGCATACTGGCTAAAGTTCTGGCATTTTTCTCTGTCAGGGCTACATGGCTTCTCTCTAACTCCTCCTTCTTTCTCCCAGCATTCAGTTCAGTTTAGTTTTCTCCACCTACCTCTGTTCCCTGAACAGGCCCAAGGACAGTTTGTTTATTAACCAATGGTATTCACAGCTTATAGAGGGAAATCCCACATCATCCATGTATTCAAGTTTACTTCCCACTTTCTCTTCAGTGAGGTTCAATGGCTGAATTGCCATTTATACTATGCTAATCTTACCTATCCAAGATCATGGGAGGTCTTTCCATTTTAAAACACAGGGGTTTTATTTTACATTACAATTCACAACAGTAGCAAAATTGCAGTTACGAAGAAGCAACAAAAATAATTTTATGGTTGGAGGTCACCAAAACATGAGAAATTATATAAAGAGTCATAGCATTAATAAGGTTGAGAACCACTTCTCTATATCCTCTCATTTTCCATTTTTAATTACTTGTGGCTTATTCAGCCTGATCTCCATGACTTTATAATTCCTCTAGCAGTTCAGACTGAGCATGTAGGAGATAATTCCAAAATCTCTGCAGGAGGATTCTCAATGGGATGAGAAGTTTGACACTGGTCCAGTCAACAGTTGCTGCCTGTCAATGATTTTACCTTATCATCTTGATGTGTATACTGTGGGTTAGATGTTGGTTGTCTCTGTGGATCTACATCTTGTAAATGTGATCCTCAGCATGAAGGTGATGCATCTGTGGATCTTAGGGTGGTAAAGAATAGTGAAAGGTCTTTAGGTAAGCTAGGGGTCTGCCCTCAGACTGGATTAGAGTACTTTGATAGACTCTGGTTAGTTTTCCATGTGTTTCATAGCTGCTGAATATTTTCCTGCCATTGTCATCTGGAATGAGGTGACAGTCACCAGTGACTCCTCATATCGGAATCAGTGCTGATGACAGGTACTGATCCTCCAAAACTGTGAAATAAGTATGTGTCTTTTCTTCATAGTAGCTTGCCTCTGGTACTTTGTTACAGCTATGAATAATTTTGTTGCATACTAATAATGTATAAGAGGTATCAAATAAAATCATCAGTATCCCAGGTAAAACTGTAGGAACTACTTACTGCTTGGTCCATGACATTTGGAAATAGATATCCATATTTCATTGCACTGAAAGTCACAAATATATATATGTTGCTTTAACATAAAAGTAGCAAAGAACCTCAAAATGATTACAATAATCAAGTTTTCACTATGCACAGTTTCCTTTCTACTAAAGAAAACTTCTTTTAAAGAGAAATTTGAATTTTCTTTTACTTTCTAATCATTCAAAAATACTCAATAGGCCAAGGTCATATTCAAGATTATTTTCATGAGAGCTAATATTATGAGATAAACTTGCTAAGAAATGCACAGTCAGTTTCATATGTTCTTCCAAAATCCTTTATTCTGAAGCTTCAATGAGCATGAAAAAAATATCTGGCAAATTAACAACACGTTGCTGGGTCCTTCTACTCTGAGTTTCTCACTGTACAGATATGGGCAGATGCTGAGAAACTGGATGCTTATCAAGAAGCAAGGTAAGACTGATGCTGTTGGTTCTGACATCACACTTTAAGAGCTATAACCAATTTATCTATTTCTATTACAATATATATTAACTACACAAGGGTCTTAATTTTGCCATGAGAACACCACTCATCAATAACAAGTTACTGTGGTCTCCAGCCTACATTATGTTACTTTAGTCTGAAACCTTTGGTCCATTACAATGGAAAGCAGTCTGAGAATGTCAAGTCCTATGTTTCCTAAACATGTTCATTACATGGTAGTCAGCTTAGCTACTGCCTAGGTACAGTCTTTAGTCCTATGTCTTCAGTGTACTCATTTTCCTTACAAAGAAAAATTTATTCCCTACATAGCGAAAGAGAATCATTTGTTTCAAATAGAAGGAAGCTGTAAAATTAATTTAAAATGACACTTAATCTTCAAAAGAAATGAATATAGGTGATAACAGAAAAGATATTTATAAAGGCATATATAAAGGTACATTATTTCACAAGATGAAAATGTTTGCTTATGATTCATTCCTAACAAAGGGGAATTCTCTCAATGTCACTTTAGTTAATACAGAATAGAAAGTCAACAATAAGTTAATTCCATTCTTTTAGTTGCAATATCTGCTTTCGCTGATATAAAGCATGCTAATGTAGTCAGAAGGACATGTGATCATAGAAGTATTCTTGGGACTATTGCCTATCAACATTTATTTCTTAGACCATAGTGTAAAGTTGCAGACTCACTGGATTTTGACATCCAACCTCTGCAGCCACCTCCACAGTGATCCTGGTCTTCTCTTCCACATTCTCTATAAAGGAAAACCACATTATTGATGTTTTGTTATGTTTAGAAATGCCTTTCTTGGTGTAGCTGGCACCAATAAGACTCTTCTTAGATACAAAGGTTCGATATAATTGAAAAAGTCAATAAAGTTCATAGAAGTTTTCTCAAATCTCTCTGTGTCCCATGTCATCAGTTACAAATATCTGATGAGATAGTTCTCAGTAGAATGAACATATAAAAGATCTTTCACATCCCTGTAACTGAGTATCTGAATGTTACTTCAATTTTACAATTTGGGAGCAGAAAGGCAGAGACTAAAATGACTTGTCGAAAACAAATAATGAGCAATGCCAGAATGAAGACTCATCCAGTTGGTACATCCTGAATCTTCCCCTCAGACGATCACATGGGAGTCAGAAGTCAAGCTGGAATTCTCCTTCCCTTGGATAATCTGCTATCTCCAACCATGTCACTCCCTACAGGAACTACCTACAAGATTGCTCTTCTTCAGTTAGTTTACCTGTGGTCTAGAGACTGTCAAAAAGTCCAGTGCCTACTGCTCTATTCACCCAGGTTTTGTTGTGTACCTAACTCTCCCTAGGCATTACCTAAAGGACCTATTTTAAGCTTTTCCACCTGCCGATCCAGAGAAAGGTAAGAAGGCTCAGTGGGTGCTGCAGTGCCTGCACTCTGAGGGTAGATCTAGTGAGTTTCTGGCATATCTTTGCCAGGGCATCTGGCCTATGATTGTAGATAGTATAGCTGACCCAGCTGTCATGCCTTTTTTCTTCTCTCCCCAGCCTCCATTCCATACACTAATATCTTTTTTTGTACGCTGAGAAACACTAAATAAATTTTATAGGTAAAAAAAAAATTTCTATTCTCACCAACACAACCACTTTCCACATAAGTAAAGGCACAACCAAAAGTATAATTTATATATAGAATAATTAATTTTAGTATGCAAAATTAGCAAGCACATCATGATCAAACTTATATGTGGAAAAATCCACATGAAAGTATTTTGTATGTGTGTATGTATTGTTCATATGCTTGCGTGTTTAGATTGTAAGGTGATAAGAAAGGAAATCTAGGCCCAGTAGGACTAAGATCTTTAACATAAGCTTCTCATAATGCTGAATACTGTCAGCAACCCTCAGTTCTTCAGGTTTAATAGGATGAAACCATCTGATACTGAGTTCTCATGTGCAAAGGCAATTATTGGTCTACCGCACTCTACCTCAATATCTGTAGATCTCCATAAAGCTTTTACCTACTTCTACTATGCATGTGCATCGTGGCCAGGCTCATGCAGTACACATCCAGACTGCAATGACCTTCCTTGGCAGCTGCAGAACCGACACCGCTCAACAATGTTAAGGCAATCTTCTCTCCATATTCTTCCTCCGAAGTTACCAGGGCCTGAGCTGGACCCCATGAGAAATGTCTTCTGATGGAAAAAATTTCAAGTCTGCATTTGTGATGGATGTATTGGTAGTTCAAATGTATGAAACAGGTTTCAAATTCTATCCTACAGGAGACTCCCTGGGCGAAGACATTTGGGAGTATCCCAGATTCTCTGGGAAGTTGAAACACTGATGCTGTTAGTCTGATACTCTGAATTCTTCCATGAGGTGATACAGTTAAATGCCAAGCTCCCTGCCAAGCCACTGAAAGAATGTAAGAATAGCCTGTCCTACAGTCACTGGACAGTGACCGTTTTCCTCAGACTCAAGGATTTCTGTCTGCATTATTTGTAATACAAAGTGTTGGGAGTAGTATACACACAGCTGATAAGTTTTATGTCTGAGCCGGGCAGTGGTGGCGCACGCCTTCAATCCCAGCACTTGGCAGGCAGAGGCAGGTGGATCTCTGTGAGTTTGAGACCAGCCTGGTCTGCAAGAGCTAGTTCCAGGACAGGTTCCAAAGCTACAGAGAAACCCTGTCTCCAAAAAACAAAAACAAAAACAAAACAAAAAAAAATTTATGCCTGAACACTGTCTGACCTGTAGGGTACTCAGAACTTAGAAAAAATCTTAACTTTATTTTATTATTTTTCTTTATTTTCTTAGTACTATGAAATAAGTATTATTTTTCCCTTTTTAGGCTGTCAAGTCATAGCAACCTAAGCTCAAAGAGGTTAAATTTTACAGCCAAGTTGACATGACTCTGAGGCAGCATCACTTGCTAAAGCACAATGGGATAAAAGCTTTCCCACTGTCTTCTACTGAGCCTGCCAAACATTTAGATACCCAGGGTGCCTTCAACTGCAGTTCTCAGGAGAATCTGCACATTGCCGGTTTCTAAAAGATGGTGTAGCCTAATATTGGTATATGGTTTGGAAATTACTGTAAACACCCCACAGGTGGAAAAGGATGACAACAAAAGTGTTTGTCCAAAGCATGCTTTTTTGGAAGTTGTTACGGAAAGAGAAAACCCAGGATGCCTTGGACAGCAGAGCCACAGAGTGCAGGATGATCCGATTTTGCAGATCAGTGACTACTAGGCCAGAGTTCTCAGTCTGAATGGGAATCTCTACACAGAGAAGGCTGAAAACTTTCGAGAACTTCCAGTATGATCCAACTGTGGGAGCACCAGGGTAGGGGTGATGTTTATGAGAAAAGCCAGAAGGGGCAGAAGCAGGTCAGCAGAGACTAGGGGACAGTGAACAGCAGCCACTACTCCTTCTTCACCAGAGGCGGAGAGCAAAAGGTAATGCTGCAGGCCACCATCCAGACTTCAAGTAGAGAATCTCACTATACAGCCACAGCCAGACCGGTGTGTTCAATAAGGCAAAGAAAGGAAAAACCAGCAAGTAGGCTAAAAAAAAAAAAAAATTCATCTCTTTCAGTGCATTGCCAAGGACCACACATTGACTCGGAAAATCAGACACTTTAACAATTTCCCTCTAATTTCATTCATCCTGTGTGCCCCCCCATCAGTTCCAGATACAATAACTGTCAATTTAAAAAAAAAAAATGTTTTCATAAAGGAGAATGTGGTGACAAAGATAGTGAGACTCTTGTCCTGTTGTGAAATTGGCACCGTCTTCCTGTGAAATTGTTTCTTCAAGTGGATGTCACATTGCTCTGAGTCTGAACGTCGCTGAGATTGTTTAACACTCTTCCTTCCTTAACTCGCCGGAGCTCATAGGATTTCTCGTCTGGTGGACCTCTAGCAATAGCTCCTAAACTTTCTCATTTGGTGAAATCATTCCGAGGTAGAAACTGAAGCAAACAGACTATGAAGATTACAGCAGACAGTGAAGGAAAAGCCAGTCCCAGCTTTCTGCAGGCCTGGGGTATGTCAGAGGACCCACGGGGTTAGTGCATTCAGCCCTCTTGCTTTGAGAAGGGCAGCGTTGCCATAGTTCCTTATCTCCCTAGTTACAGATCTGCATGACCAGCAAAGAAAGCTCACAGAAAGCATAGCTGCGGGAATAGGAAAGCTTGCTCAGACAATGGGCACCAGGGAATGTGAAAAACCCCTCTAGGCCTCATACTGCAGCTACCTTCCTCGCCTAAACTCAGATTTCAACCAACCAGTTTCAAGTGCCCATAATCCCTATTAAAAAAAAAAAAAAAAAAAAAAAAAAAAAAAAAAAAAAAAAAAAAAAAAAAAAAAAAAAAAAAAAAAAAAGCTCAAACAGAAACTGAATGTTCTAAAATGGGAATTAATATAGCTTTAAAATATTTTCGTCCATCCTAACAGCTGAGGAGAAATGAGTAGGTTTTAAAGGAAATAACATCAGAGAATTACATAAAGCGGAGTTAATATTGACTGACTCATTGCCTCTGATCACTACTCCTGCGAAGGCTACAATGGCTTTGGCCATTTCAGCTTTATAAATAATGGCCTTGAAGGACAATTTGAAGTGTGCTTTAAAAAGCACTAAAGAAATGCTGAAGCCTTTTCATTAAAATTTAGTTTGCAATTCATCCACTTTACTTGAAAGAATTTCCTCTGATAGGGTGGCATTGTGAACCAAAACTTCAGGCTCCATTTCTGTCCTTCGCTACCTATTTAAGAGTTTTTCATCTTGAAATAGATTATAATACTTGCAGTGTTATATATTATAGTATAACATATATTGTAGCAGATTATAATACAATTATAAAAGTTACAGTGACTTATGTTTGCCTTGGGTAAAATATCATATAGCGCTTCTTAATCTATGCAAGAGTTTCAGAAGTTTTTTATGCAGATTACCAGAGCTGCTGTAACCTTAAATATGCAACCACAATAACAAGCTCAGAAAGTAGCGTTTTCCAGTACTCTTCCCTAAGGTTTAGCTCTTACGTACTTTTGTATTCTGTTCTGTGACATTTCCTAAGTCTTGGTGGGACTGGGTAGGAAGGTTGAAAGAAATTTCTGATTTCTTACTTATTAATCAGTCCCTTATTCTTAACCTTATGATTACCGTCCTTTGAAAAAAAAAAAGGAAGAAAGAAAAAAAGAAAAGAAAGAATAAGTGTCTCTAACTGTGTTTGAGAGCAGCCCAGATCTATGGGCGATCTGACAACATTACCATGTAGCAAAATAACAATTTCAACTTCTACCTTATGTCCTGTGACTTCCTTAGCCATGGAATTTTAACCAGGATTATAGTACCAGACATGACATTTTCTTCTATAGAGTAGGCCTCAAATCCATTCAGAGAGTGGTTAACTATCATATAATGGCCATGCCACTATTACATGTGTGTGTCCATCCTGCCTAACAGGCCAGTGTTGTCACATGCAAGTACCCACACTAGAAAGGACCATTGATTTTTTTTTTCTCTCAAACAGTCTGCATAGTACCCTCAGGCACTACAGAAGTCTGTCAGTATGGAAGCAACTTTCCATTGGGTTTGAAATTGAAGTTTTAATGTCTTTTAGCCAAAGTATGAGGTGTCTCATTCAATATAATCAACAAATAGTTATAGAGGGTAACTATACACAATGAGAGTACTTTAAAAGTCTCAAGTTTCAAGGAATGATGAAATCTATCACTTGTACTTCTGTTTTCCTCTTGGCAATAAGATATTTTGATATAATATTTCACTAGCTCTTAAAAAGATAAAGGTATAAGCTTTTAGAAAAATTTAAAGTACTGGTTCTACAATAATGTCTTTCTTAGTACATTTTATTGTTCCGTTACCTGGCCAATAATAGCATTTAGAATTTCAGAGACCTCAAAGGAATTATAAAAGCAGCAAACAGCTTCCACTTTCACACTGTAAGTAGTATTTCAGGGGAAATTGTGATAGGCCAAGAAGACTTTCAGGATATTTGAACTGGAATGGGATTTTGTACCACTGATCTTGGAAGAGAAATAAAAGTAATTCAGATCGTCTTTCCTAGAAGTTGTTTTACTGCCAGTTCTAATTGACTTGTATAATGCTCATAAAGTGTGTGATTATGCATAATTGATTCTTTGACTTAAGTTTAGAAATATATTACTTAAAGGGGTAGCACACTCAAGAGAGACTATTCTTTGCTGACTCATTAGGCTTTCTAGCTCATACTTGAAAACTGCTCTCTGAAGGGTCCTCACATTCCCACATTCTGTGGCAGAATCACTGGGAAAAAAACAGTGTAGTTAGAAGCAAGAGATGTAGTGTTGTTTTTACTTTGGACACAAATTAGTTGGGCGATCCTAAGATGATTGTTCCAACTCTTTGTGTTTTTGATTTGTTGGTGTTGTTTGTTTGTTTGTTTTTATTTGTGAAATAAAAAGATGGACAAGAAAGTTGTCATCACATGAGTCATAAAATGCTAGATGTAAAATGGGTCATCTTCCTCAAAAGAAGAAATTTGCTTTATAAATGGAAGAGCAATGCTCTAGAGGGACTTATCCCAAAGTTCATTTGGGTTAGTGACTTACTATTTTCAACTGAAAAATAAACCTCTATTATCTAGATTTTGAGACAAGCTTGCTTCTGCATAGTGAACGTTTGAGTTATTACTTTGAATGTTTGAATTACTGCTCTAAGAAGTACAAATTATTTTAAGAATTAAGGATTAAATAAGCATATAACTATATAAGTATGTTCAACATATATTTATTACACAAAGAGAAAATGCAATTATGTATTATACAAAATATAAAACATTTTATGTAACATATTATTTAAATTAACAGTATTACCGAGATGATTAGTGTAAAAAGATAAATTTGTTACAAGTCAGAACAGCTGTTTGGATTTCTCACAAATTTGATCTTGTAAAAGTCTTTCAATGAAACATTCACTAGTCAGTATTTGTTCATGATTGCTTCACAACAAATTTGAACCACTGAATATAGGGCCAACATTGCTTAAAAATTAACTACCTTCAGAAAAGTCCATTCCAATTGCAAGTTCTCCTCAAGTATATGTTTTTCCAGTAAAAGCACAAAATATAACTTGTAGAAAAAAGCATGAAAAGATGACTCATAGCTGAGCTCTTAAACCCCCAGGGGATCTTATTAACTTGGAGAATTCACTACAGCTTTGGAAAAGTGATTTGTCAAACCCTTGTAATTCTCATGTCACTAAGAAACTGTCAGAACTGGGCCACATGAAAAGATCTTATAGGAAAAAGATATATGAAACCGCAAAGTTTCATCAATTTTAACTAAAACATTATTTCTAAGAGGACTAAAGAGTTTGGTCCTTGGCCAGTTCACTCTCTGTGTATGTGAGATATTGGTATAGTCAGTTTTTAATTTGAACTTTGCTTTCAGAAATGCAAAGTCAAGTCCACAGCCGAGGAAAACACAGCTCATGCTTAGCAGTGCCATTTGACATGCCAAGTATTGCCTCCAATACCCCACTCTCTTCTGAGAATATATATCATCTGTTCACCAATGGATATAATCTCTGACACCCTGTTCTTTATAAATATCATAGGCATTGCTGATTAAAATAAAATGGCACTAGAAATGATGCGTAAGATATGTAACAAAAATAAAAAGCCAGAGAACACGGTTTCAAAATCTTACTTTGACAAATAATTTCACCTTTGATCCTCCCAGCTGTTACTTTTAAAGTTCTGACTGAGGTGTGGAGCTGGTAAGTGCACCAGGGGGATGGGGTCCTCTATGGGACACTAGCTACCAAGAAATAGGGTTACATATCAGTATTTCCCGATCCCTGTTCAGCCATTCTGGTGCAAACTAACTCTTTTCCACCTCAGAAGGTCTGGAACTTTGGAAATATACTTAATTTTTTCTTCTACTCACTTCAATGGATTGTAATTCTTAATGTTCACGGTGTTGAGAGGACACAGTTGTTGCAGAAACTTTTAAGAGTGGTGCCCCCGAGTTTCTAAAGTGCACCAAAGAACGTCAAGTAATACCAGATTGCTGTGATTTGGGGATTCTTAAGACTGATTTGGCAATTCATTTTTCTGCCTCTTCCTATCAGGACTGTCACTTCTCATCTTTATCCATACTGATTCCTCTAGCAACAATCCGCCGGTTTCTCACAGACAGAGCCTAATTTAAATCTATTCAGAGAAGGAAAATCTAGCCAATCTGCAGATATACATATATATGTAAGATAATGATGAATAAATTCCAAATCATAGCCTAAGGGCTATTTTATGGATAAAGGGACATAAACTTGGAGCTTTGCGATTCATATTTTCTCTATTCTGGACATAGGCAATGGTATTTTAGGCACTGAGCAAAATTTAGTTAGGGTTGTAGCCATTCCCATGTACAAGATCAATTGTGGTTCATAGTTTTGAGAAGGTTACCCTTGGTAGCCTGCAAAACCACATCACTCAGAAGTTGTCATTACATAGGAAAGAAATGTATTAGCTTATGGTCAAAGTTTGGAAATCTTGGTAAGTAGTCGTGATGTTTCATCTTGATTTCCTACTTGGCAGACTTTAGAATAACCATGGAAACAAAGATATCTGAGCACAACTCTGAGAGAAGACCCAGTGCAAATGTGGGCAGCAGGTGTCCACCAGTCTCTGCTTCCTGTCTGCACACAGTGTGACCAGTTCACTGGTGTGAGCATGACTTCCCACCTCCCACCATTCTGTACACTCGGTTTTGGGCACAGGAAACTCTTCCTTCTTAGCTTCTTGCTTTTACTAAGTTCTTTGTAATAAGAACAAGTCAATTAGCTGAATAAGAGTGTGCTTACTATTTGAAAGCCAGAAATTTCAAGCGTGAAGCCAAACTTCCAGCCTTACGTGAAAATGAAATGTCTGCCATTTAAACTACAGCTTCAGCTATGGAA
>NW_026067917.1:10349436-10352771 GCF_014885135.2 Alexandromys fortis
TCCCCCTCCCTCTCCAGTCCGAAGAGCAGTCAGGGTTCCCTGCCTTGTGGAAAGTCCAGGGTCTTCTCCCCTCCATCCAGGTCTAGGAAGGTGAACATCCAAACAGACTAGGCTCCCACAAAGCCAGAACATGAAGTAGGAACAAAACCCCGTGCCATTGTCCTTGGTTTCTCATCAGCCCTCATTGTTCGCCATGTTCAGAGAGTCCGGTTTTATCCCATGCTTTTTCAGTCACAGTCCAGCTGGCCTTGGTGAGCTCCCACTAAATCAGCCCCACTGTCTCACTGGATGGGTGCACCTCTCGTGGTCCTGACTTCGATGCTCATGTTCTCCCTCTTTCTGCTCCTCATTGGGACTTTGGGAGCTCAGTCCGGTGCTCCAGTGTGGGTCTCTGTCTCTATCTCCATCCATCACTAGATGAAGGTTCTATGGTGATATGCAAGATATTCATCAATATGGCTATAGGATAGGGTCATTTCAGGTTCCCTATCCTCAGCTGCCCATGGAACTAACTGTGGACATTGCCCTGGGCACCTGGCCACTCTAGGTTCATGTCTCTTACCAACCCTAAGGTGGTTCCCTTAATTAAGTTATGTGATTCCCTGCTCCTCTACCCAAGCGAAACCAATTTTTATAGCAGTTTTGGGTTTTGGTCAAACTGTGATCTCTACTACTTTACTGCAATGCAAGCTCTCACTCTCCCACCCTGTGATCACACAAAGGCGTGAGCTAACTGCATGTGTAATTAATTACAAGAAAGTCATACTTCAGTGGGGGAGGATCCCTAATCCAGATAATTGCTTTTCTAAGGAATCTTATGTGGAAAGATGAAGAAATGCAGAGAAGACAGTTATATAGAAATGGAGGAAGAAATTAGAGAAAAATAAATACAAGCAGAGTAATTCCTAGGGCCACAGGAGGTGGAGGGAAGAAAGGCTATTGATTTGAGAGGAGGCGGAGGCATGGAAGGGCTTCAATGGAGGGGAACAAGGGAGTCAGTCCTAGCTAAAGGGTCTCTGTTTCTGAAGTGCATGGTGTCTTGAGCAATAGGGAGTTAACAACCTTATCTGTGGGAGTAACCCAAGATGACAGCAACAGGTTGAATGCTTTGGGAATCTCTCAGACACCCTTAGTCAATAACTCAAAAGAGAGGCTCCTCCCGTCTGCATTTGAGGTTTGTATTAGGTGTTCTTTGGCTCTTGGAGGAAGTACCATCAGCTCAGATGAGACAATTCATGAAAACCATATATATTCATTTTTACACTGAGTGCTTTCAGATTGTTTTAGGTCAACAGTTTAGTATCAGTCCTTGTGGCTTTGAAACCATCTATATTGGTATTTTACCTATATCACCCCATCTCCTCTATTTACCTTCCTCCCATTTCCCTAAGGACCACCTTTTCAATTTGCAATTTCATTTCAATTAGAATCTTTTTTTAAAGGACACTGGAACATGACTCTATCAATATGTCCATTTTGTCCTATTACTCTTTTAAAAACATGTTTAAAAATAATTTGTAGAACTTTATTATAATATCCATATGAAATTAGTAGTTGTATGATTTCTAGAAATAATACAAATAGTTCTTTGATAAAGATGATTTTTGTCATAAATTTCTTCACAAAATCAATTTAATGTTAACACATGTACAATGATATGGTTGTATAGTTCCATAGCTATAGTAAATGAGGATAAAAAATTAGGCTTTAAATATATAGGAGAAGCCGGGCGATGGTGGCACGCGCCTTTAATCCAAGCACTCGGGAGGCAGAGGCAGGTGGATCTCTGTGAGTTCGAGGCCATCCTGGTCTACAAGAGCTAGTTCCAGACAGGAACCAAAAGCTACGGAGAAACCCTTTCTCGAAAAATCAAATATATATATATATATATATATATATGATACAAAACAAAGAAACAAACAAAAACATTACTAAGAGCCCTTACTTCCCAGTGAGCCTAGAATAGAATCAGCCTTATCACTATCAAAGGTCTACAGAGTGATGGACCAGCTTATGCCTAAGAAACCAGAGCAGACCCTAAGAACTCTGCTTTGACATTTAAAAACCATGCTCATGAACTTAGACTTACAACCAAAATTCTAATAGTTAGCTGGCAAGCTACGAGACCCATAAACAAGAACTTGCAGGCTGATTGTATTTTTGGACCAATAGAGAAGCTCCTGTAAAGAGGTCATATATCAAGGCTTAGAAAATTCCTGTAAGCAAATATGAACATAAGACCAGATGCATATATATAATCTAACACAAAAATTTAGCCCTATTAAATATAGATCTTTTCAAATTAAATTGCGACCTACAGGAACATGACCAAAATTCCACTATACATAGTTACAAGCCACACATACACAAAAAGATTTTAAAAAAAATTCAGCACCAAACCTTCAAGAACTTTATATAATCAACATATATTCATTTCATTTAACCAATGTTAACTTAGGACCATTACAACAGGAATTTTGTTTTGGTTGCTTAGGTTACAAAAACTAACAATCTCTCATTGCTGGGATTTTTATTCTAGTTGTAAGTGGTGACAGATGCAGAGGAAAATAAGCAAAATCTGTTCCGTAGCGACATGTGCTAGGAATACAAGTAGAGGAGGGACGAGCGAGGGTGTGGACTCAACTGTACACTGGGAGTCTCAGAAAGCTATGTGAGACTGAAACAGGAAGGGAAGTAAATATAATATATACCTAGCGAAAGAATGTGACAGAGGAGAAAAATCAAAATGCAATGGTTCTAAAGAGGTTTATGTGAAACCTAAGGAATCCTGTGTGCTTGTGTGCTGCAATTTGGTAGGAAGGGTTTCTGAAATGGTAGCTTATTTGTAGGTAATGGAGAATCCAGAGGTACATGTTGGTGGAAAGTCTTTAGGTCATTGAAAACCTTCCTTTCAATCAAAATATCTCTTTCCTTGCTTTTATCTCTGTCCCTCTTCCATTTCAACTATACTGTTCCCACAAGTTCTCCTCCCCCTCCCCTTCTCCCCTTGTCTTCCCCTTCCACCCTCCATACTCCTCCCACCCCCATGCACCCAATTTTGTCAGGCGATCTTGTCTGGTTCCCCATTCCAGGTGCATCTATGTATGTTTTTCTTAGGGTTCACTGTGTTACTTAGCTTCTGTAGGATCATGACTATAGGCTCAATATCCTTTGCTTTACAGATATTATCCATTAAAAGGGGTATATACCGTGTTCATCTTTCTGGGTCTGGGTACCTCACCCAGGATAGGTTTTCTCTAGTTACATCCATTTGCATGCAAATTTCAAGATGCCATTGTTTTTTACTGCTGAGTAGTACTCTAATATATATATAT
>NW_026067917.1:10356705-10412426 GCF_014885135.2 Alexandromys fortis
CATAAGCTACCATTAGTGTTTTTGATCTTACTCATTCTGGCTAGAGTAAGGTGATATCTCAGACTTGTTTTGATTTGCATTTCTCTGATGCTAAGGATGTTGAAATTTTCCTTAAGTGTCTTTTGGCCATTTGAGATTATCTTGTTGATAATTCTCTGTTTAGTTCAGTACCCCATTTTATAAGTGGGTTTTTTTGGAATTTTTTGGCTAATTTCTTGAATTCTTTATATATTTTGGAGATCAGTCCTCTATCTGATGTGGGGTTGGTGAAGATCTTTTTCCATTCAATAGGCTGCCTTTTTGACTTATTGACCGTGTTTTTTGCTTTACAGAAGCTTCTCAGTTTCAGGAAGTCACATTTATTTACTGTTGTTCTCAGTGTCTGTGCTATTGGTGTTTGAGGGAGGCATTATGGGGCTAGGAAGAAACCTGGCAATAGAAAAATTCCCAGGAATCCACAAGGATGAACCCAGCTAAGACCCTGAGCAATAGAAGAGAGAGGGTGCCTGAACTGGCCTTGCCCTATAGTCAGACTGATGAATATTTTTTTTTAAAAAAAATATTTATTTATTTATTTATTTATTTATTTATTTATTTATTTATTATGTATACAATCTTCTGTCTGTGTGAATGCCTGCAGGCCAGAAGAGGGCACCAGACCTCATTTCAGATGGTTGTAAACCACCATGTGGTTGCTGGGAACTGAACTCAGAACCTTTGAAAGAGCAGGCAATGCTCTTAACCTCTGAGTTAAATATCACCATAGGACCTGCATCTAGCAACTGATGGAAACTGAGGAAGAGACCTGCATCAGAGCACTGTATTAAGCTCCCAGAATCCAGTTGACGATTGAGAGGAGTGAAAATATTAGCAAAGAGGTCAAGACCATGATGAGTACACCCACTTAAACAGTTTACCTGAGCAAATGGATGCTCACCAACACCAGCCATTCAGGGAAAGGAACCAGCATAGGTCCAAACTAGTCCCTCTGAATGTGGTTGACAGTTGCATGGCTGGGGCAGACTGAGGGGCCCATGGCAATGGCACCAGGATTTATCCCTACTGCTTGTACTGGCTATTTTGGAACCTATTCTCTTTGGATGGATCTCTTGCTCAGCCTAGATAAAATGGGGAGAGCCTTGGACCTTTCCCAAAGCAATGTGCCTTACCCTCTATGAGGAGTAGATGGGAGTGTGGGGGGGTGTTAGATAGAAGGAATGGGAGAAGGGGAGAGAGTGGGAACTGGGCTTGGGTAAGCAAATGAAAAAAAAAGGATAGTTTGTTTTCTTTTTTAAAAAATAATAAATATGAATAAGTTAAACCAGAAAGATAGAGAACAAGAAAGAAAGAGAACAAGAAAGAAAGAAAGAAAGAAAAAAGAAAGGAAGGAAGGAAGGAAGGAAGAAAAAAAGAAAGAAAGAAAGAAAGAAAATAAAAGGAAGGAAGAAACATGCTCTTAAAAGGTATGCCAGGCTTCAATTTCTCCCTCTTCTCTCCGTTGTTTGTCCATAACTGTATCTGAGTTGCTTCAATATGTGTTCTTGCCATGATGAGTTGCTTTAACATAGAACTGGTAACATTAATAGCACCCATGTATGATTCAGAAAATCTGAAACCATGAGACCAAATAACCTTTTTCTCTTTACTTTGTCATGTATTTGCTGTCATAGTGAAAAAAAGTGAAAGAGATGAAGCAGGAGTTGAGGAAAAAACAAGGAAGGCAAGGAGGTCATGCCAGGACAGCAGAGCGGAAAACAACAAACACTGAGAAGGTAGCACAAAGAAGCTTATTAGAGTTTCTGAACAAAGCATGGGATTGCTAAGACATCCATTTTGAACAGGCTGCAGATGAGACAAAGCTGAAGAGGGAAATCCAAAGTGCCATTGCAAAAAAAACCCAAAAAAACAGAAAGCAGATGTAAAAACAATAGATCAAAATTGTGAAAGCCAGCCTAAAGTACTTTAAAAATACAATAAAGAAGACCCACATATTTCTAGGAGGATTTCCAAAGTAGAAAATAAGACTAGAGAGGGGCAGGCATTT
Source organism: Alexandromys fortis (assembly GCF_014885135.2). Taxonomy (NCBI): domain Eukaryota; kingdom Metazoa; phylum Chordata; class Mammalia; order Rodentia; family Cricetidae; genus Alexandromys; species Alexandromys fortis. The sequence continues at coordinate 10,358,750 of NW_026067917.1, forward strand.
GGAATAACGCTAAATTAGAATTTTTCCTGAGCTTTAAAAATTCATGATACTTCAGATTCTCATTGGATCCCCGAGAAGGGTAAACAGAAGTAAATATACATCCTGCCTTAATATAGGTAAATTTCAGAACATCAAAGCTCAAAGCTCTTTAAAATGCCCAGGAAAGCAGGAGCCAGAGGTGTAGCTCTGTGGGAGAGCATGAGCTTAGCATAAAGGACCACTGGAATGTTTTTAAATATAAAACTAACTTGACAAAGGGGGAAGAAAGAATAGAGAAGTGGCAAGTCCTTCCTGCCAGAGCCTTCTGTTTTATCCGTTTAATTCACAGTTGCATCAGAAAGCTTTCACCGCTGCTACTCTTACAAGAGGAGGCACTTTGAAAATCCTAATCAGCATATGTAAAAGCTTCTTCTCTAAAAGGCAGTTTTATCATGAGGCTCTCGGTAAGAGCTGAAAGCAAACTGTGGAGTTTCTCATGTGTTATGTCAATTGTTTTATTCTAACCTTTTCGGTGTTGAGAAGAGAGAAGTAAAGGACAGGAAGAGGAGAAAACAGTCCTAGGTGTTTCTTGAGGTTCACAAATAGATGGCTGTTTCCAGGTGGGAAGCATCCAGAGTTCATGGCTATTTTGTAATGGGAATATTATTTGTTACATTCATTTATAGTTGCTATTGACTGTGTCATCTTGGGAGGGTTTGACAGGAGATTTTATCTGTTCATGTTTGTATGTTTGGGTAGAAAAAAACGAATTTTATAATCTACATAGGAAAGCAACTTTACTTTCCACAGTATGTCATCATTTTTCATTCCCTGTGATAATATATCCCTGTATAATCATATACAGTAGTAACTTTTCTTGTTTTGATAAAAGACCTCACAAAAGCATTTTAAGGGATAAGGTACTTGTTTTGATTTACGGTGTGTGGAGCTGCTCATTGTGACAGCAAGAGTATGAGAAAGCTCACCAGAGAACATTCAGTCAGAAAGATGAGCAGATGCATGCTACGCTTAGCTCTCTTATTCTTTTGTATACAGTCTAGGAGAATGGTCCTATTCAAAGAATGGTGCCATCGCCATGGAGGATAGATCTTCCTACCTCAAGTCACCAAGCCTACATCACTCACAAGCATGCTCAGTGACTTTGTCCTCAATGGTTTTAGACCCTTTAATATTTCTTATATTCATTGACTATCACACCAGGTTCGTGATATTTTAAACACTGAGAATGCATATTATTTTAAACAGTTGCCCCTTTCGATTCTAACTTGTTACATATTTCAAAACTATCAGAATAAATGACCCCTCCTTTACTGATCAGACGACATACAGTGAATTCACTCCACCGTGAACTGAATACTCTGTGTAAGAGGAATAATGGACATCTTGAATCAGACCATGTCCCAGGCTAGTGATCAGGAAGCTGAGAACTTGGACCAGGGTAGTGAAGAGATAGTGGGATGCAGATTCTAACCTGAGCTGAAGCTGAAACCCAGGCACTTTACAGTCTAGTTCACTGACCAATAAAAACAATTTTAAGATGAAATTGATAAACACACCGAGACATGATTTGAAAACACTAAACCCTAAACACAAGTTCTCATTTTCACATGCAGCCTTGAGCTACTGCGGTAGCCATAAGGCCCTGGGGCTAGTTTTAGGCATGAGCCTGTGATAACAGAGCATGACTTCTGCAGGGCAATTCCTCCTAAGAAGAGGAGAGATGATGACTTACAACAGAGCAGATAATGAGATCTTGTGCTGCAGCTAGGATTTGGCTCTACTGCAACAACGCCTCACTCATAACTCATTAATAACAGCGGTGCCTTCAGACTGGGCACAGGGCAGAGAGGAAATAAGTATGAATCTTATTCATTTTATCATTTATGTATTTAGAGATAAAAGCTGCTGGTTTAAGAGGTAATGCATTCATATCCAAACTTAGCCTTTTCTTTCTTTACATTCCTATCTAATTTTCTAAACAAATTTGTGAATAAATAAATTGTCTTTATTTTTGGTCATCAAATCCAAAGTGAAACATACAATCTTGCAATACAAAAAATTAGACAAAGTAAGTAGCTGTTTCAGAAGACAAACGTTCGTCAGCATTCTTATTGCGATTACTGCTTCCATATCAGAACTAAAGTGAACACTCTCAACTTCTGGTATTTAGCTTTCCAAGAAATCATGCCACATATTATGAAGAACAACCATTCCCACGACACATTTTAAGAAGCAAATCGGAATACCACAATGTTCGACTTTAAGGCCCATAACTACTTTTTATGCTTTGTTTTTGTTTCATTAAGAATTTTTTAATACAATCGTTTCTAATTCTACATGGATAAGCCCATTCCCACTCCCGCACCTCCTCTCAACACACCCCCCCACCTCCATCCTCAGAAAGGGTAAGGCTTCCCATGTGGCAACAACAAAGTCTGCCATTTCACCTTGAGGCAAGATCAAGACTCTCTCCCCTATATCTAGGAACAGAAAGGTATCTTTCCTAAGAAAATGAGCTCCAAGATGCCAGATCAAGCACTAGGGATAAATCCTGGTCCCACTACCAGTGGCCTCACAGACTGCCCATGTCTCCCACCTGTTCCACACATTCAGTGGGCCTAGTTTGGTCCTAGGCAGGTTTCCCCATTATCAGTTCAGATTTGGTGAGTTGTCACTGACTCAGATAAGATGTTTCTGTAGGTATCATGGTCTTGTGACCTCTTTGCTCATATTATTGTTCCTCCCTCTTTTGTAGCTCAGCCTGGTGCTTCTCTGTAGATCTCTGTATTTGCTTCCATCAGTTGCTGGATGATGGTTATATATTGGCAATTAAAGCATCATTACCACTGTTGCTTAGAGTCTTTGCTGGGGTCACCTCGTGGATTCCTGGTAATTGCCGTAGTATCATGTTTCTCGCTAGCCCTTTGATGACTCCCTCAATCAAGATATCACTTGTCTTGTTCTCTCTCTTTGTCCTCCCCCCTTCTTGAGCATCCTGTTCCTTCATGTTCTCACCCTGCTTCCCCTTCTCCTCTTTTCCTCCCCTTCCACTCTCCCTTCTCTCCCTACATCCTCCTTTTTTTTTTTCAGGAGATCTTTTTTGTTTCCCCTTCCCAGGGGGATGTCTCTCTTAAAATTCTTTTTTGTTACCTAGCTTCCCTGGGATGGTGAAATATAGGCTAGTTAGTTATCTTTTGCTTTATGTCTAATATCCACTTATGAGTGAGTACATACCATGTTTGTCTATCTGGGTTTGGGTTACCTCATTCAGGATGGCTTTATTTAATTTCATTCATCAGCATGCAAATTTCAAGATATTATCTTTTTTTTTTTAACCACTAAGTAGTGCTCCATTGTGTTAATGTACCATATTTTGTTTATCCATTCTTCAGTTGAGAGAGACCTAGGTTTTTTCCTGTTTCTGGTTATGAATAATCCTGTTACTAACACAGTTGGACAAATGACCTTGTGGTATCAGCGTGCAGCCTTTTAGTATAAGCCCAAGAGTGGTACTGCTAGGTCTTGAGGTAGATTGAGTTCAATTTCAGAGAAACCACCACCCTGATTTTCAAAGTGACTGTTCAAGTTTGCACTCTCACCAGCAATGGAGGGGTATTCCCCTTACTCTGCATCCTCACACCATAAGCTATGTTTGATGTTTTTATCTTAGCCATTCTGCCTGGTGTACCTTTGAGGCAAATAATCTGTTTTTTTTGTACTAATAATTTTTTATAACTCCTATCACCAATTCCAATTGTAACATGAAGACTGCCCCCACTCCAGTCAGGGGCACTAAGCCCATTTTGGCAATCTACCTGAAAAACCAGTTGCGTTGAGCTTGATTTCTGTGGCCGTCATTTCAAATTGGAGATCTGGACTCACTTTGCCGACTCCACCAGCACCAGAGGAAAATTCCTCACTGCTCTTGCCAAATCCTGAAATTTGGCTCTGAAAATGCTCTAACTCTTAAGAAGGCTTAATCCGGATCCTAAAAATTTCATTTAGCTCAAGCTGAGCTAGGACAACTTCTATGCCCCATTATAATATCAGTACAGATTTACTCAAAGAGAGAACCATAAGCTTCAGGCAGCTGTGCTAGCATCTGCCCGGGAAACAGCTTCAAAGACCTCCTCAACAAAAGGGTGATGTGATTTCCATCCCAAGAAGCACAACCGAATCCCAGTGAGCTAGGTCCCATTGAGAATACACAGAAATGAATAACTGAAAGAATGAGACTCTGCCAAAGATAGTAGTCCCTTAGTAACGTTTACCAAAAGAGTCTTAGATAACACAAAAGCCAGTGTTTTCAGAACAGCATTGAGAAACATGATTGAGGAACTCAGGGGGTAAATGAATAAAAAACAGAATGAAGTGTGTGAAAATACAAACTCTTGGATGAAATAATAAAACCAATTCAAGATATAAAAATAGAAGTTAATAAGAAATATGACATCGAAACCATAGACACATTAAATAAAATTAAAAATGTAAAATTTAATGTAAAGTAATATGTACAGAAAAATTTAGGAAAATCTCATCAGTAGGGTAGATCAAGTGGAAGAAATTATATTGGGGTTTGAAGACAGGATAGAAGAATTTGATCACTCAGAGTGTCAAATATTAAAGAGACCCAAAAAATAGAGAGAGCATGCAGTAACTCTGGGAGACTACAAAAAGATCAAACATATAAATTACAGGCAAAGGTCAAAAGCACAGAAAATATTTTGAACAATATCACCAGAGAAAAATTCCACAATTCAAAGAAAGAAATGCCAACCAATGAAGCATGAAAGACAGGAAGAGTCAGGATGAAGAAAACCCCCACATCCTGTAACAGTCAAAATAATAAATATACAGGAAAGAAAGGATATTCAAGTCTTCGAGAGAGCAATATAAAGTAATTACAAAGTCAGACCCATCAAAAGAAAAGACGATTTTTCAATGATGACCGTCAGAGCCAACAGGGAAAAGACCAAAGTTTTACAAATTTTGAAAGACAGGAGATATCAGATCAGAATAATACTTTATCTGGCAAAGCTACCCACTGTAATTAAAGAAGAGAGGGGGAAGTTTTCTTAATAACAGAATTAAGTAATTTATTATTGAAATGCTAGCTCCACAGAAGATACTGAAAAGAATATTTATAACTGAAGAGACAGTTAAACATGGCCAGTAATAATGAACCAATAAACAATTCAAGAATACTAAATCAGGTCTAAAAGAGGTCTAATCAAGCACCTCAAAGGAACAAAATGATAGGGTTACTAGACACTTTTCACTAGGAACACTTCATGTTAGTAGTCTTAAATTCCTACTAAAACCCTAGAGACTAAGAGATTGAATCAGTTTTTGCTACCTACAAGCAACACACCTCATGCCAGTGATAAAAAAGATTGTGGTATAAATTATGAAAAGAATAGTTCAAATAAATGGAGCAATGAAAGAAGCAATTACAGCTATTGCAATATCTGATAAAGTAGCTTTCAAAGCAAAACTAACCAGAGGAGATAGGAAAGAGTATTTCATACTCATTAAAGGAAAATCCACTAAAAGTTACATGTCTTAACATTTACACACCAATCACAGAATATGCATTTTAAAAAAGAAATACCAACAGACCTTAAACTACAAATTAACCCCAAAACAAATGTTAGTGAGAAACTTTAATTCCCTACTTTCTCCAGCAAATTATCTGGATAAAAACTAACTAGAGAAATCCTGAAGTTAAATGGTATAATAAATCAAATAGATCTAACAGACATTTACAAAACCTATTACCCAAACACAAAACAAAACAGTTTTCTTTCCTCACTGAACAGAGGAATTTTATCAAAATTAATTTTATATTAGGATTCAAAGCAAGACTCAGCAAATATAGGAAAGATGAAATAACGTAGTTCATTCTATCTGACCACAAGTGATTATAACCCCTATTAACAGCAAAAGGAACTACATACAGTTGACAGACTCTTGGAAACTAAACAGCATACTAATGAATGGAATCTGGGTCAAAACTAAAAAACAAAAAGCAAATATAACAATTACTAGAATTAACTGAAAATTAAAACATAAAACACCAACCTTATGGGACACAAAGAAGTAAATCTTAAAATGAAAATTAATAATGTCTACATATAAAAATACCTTGAGAGCTCTCCAACACACACACACACACACAAGTAAACAAAAAGCCTGAATAACTGAATAATGCACATAAAGGTATGAAAGAAAGAAAGAAAGAAAGAAAGAAAGAAAGAAAGAAAGAAAGAGAAAGAAGAGAGGGAGGGAGGGAGGGAGCAAGGGAGAAAAAGCAGGTGGGGTAACTACAGTTCCTCTCCTCTCACTCAATTTCTCCAAGTCAAATTCCCCATCTCATCTCCAGATCTATAGCATACAACTTGCTATGGCCTCTCCTCATTCTCTATTTCCATTCCTAGAAAACAAAGCAGATCCTGGATGGGAATTGACCTACTTCAAGATCCCGCAATACCACTCTTGGACCTATACCCAAAATATGTATCATTCCATCACATAGACACTTCCTCATCAATATTCCTTGCTGCTCTATTTATAAGAATATAAATTTAGAAATAACCTAGAAGTCTGCCAATGGATGAATGGATCAAGAAAATATGATTTATTTACAGGGTGGAATATTATTAAGTCATAAAAAATGAAATCATGAAATTTGTAGGTAAATAGATGGATGCTGACTGAGGTTTATCATTTGAAAGACAAATACAGTATGCATTTACTTATATGTGGGTATTAACTATTATGACAATGATAACCAAGATACAATCCACAGAACCACCAAAGTTAGGTATAATGTAAGAGAATGTAGGGTGCTAGTTGAAAAGCAGATAGCTTACCTTAGACAAGGGAAGTAGAATAGATAGTTATGGGTGAGAGGTTCACACAGGATGGTCAAGTACAGAAAGGTGAAGAAGGAAGGGGGAAGGATGGAGAAATTACGGGGAAAGTAGGTAAATTTGAAAGGTATTTGAGAGGTAGTATGGAAACCTAATGAAGTAGACTCTCTAAAATATATGCATATATGAAGGTGATCTAAATGAAATTGCCAAATAATAGGGGAGACAGATCCAGTTGACCATCTCTTTTCACCTAATGAAGCTTCCAGTACTACTTTTGGTTATATATAATTGAGATGTTTTCCAAAAGAAATCTCACAGGAATCCTCAAGCAACCCAGGCTGTTGCCAGAGAAAGTTGTTCCCCCCAAACTGAGAGCAAGTCCGTGTTACTGAGGGCATCACCTACATAACACATCAAAAATGGAGAATTCAAACTGGACCCTACATAATGCCTTTACCATATGTGCTAGCACATGTGGAACAACTGGTCCTTTGGACAATGCCAAAAAACTATCAAGAAGCTTGAACACCAACTCTGCAAAAATCGCTTACCTACAATTGAATCCTGCCCACAAGACATATTAATATAATAGCGACACACAGTTTGTGAAAATAACCAACTAATATCTGATTTGATTTAAGACACCCTCCACAAGATGAAACCCATATAAGATACTGATTTGGTGACCAAAATCATCAGTCTATATAGCCCAAAGTCTCCAAACCAAATACTATTGATATAAAAAAATAGCCATAAAAAAAACTTCTCAAGAAATCTGTCATCAAAAGAACAAATAATCCAATAAAAAAATGCAATACAGACCTAAACAGAGAACTCTTAAAAGAGGAATCTAAAACGGCTGAAAGACACTTAAGAAAATGTTCAACTCCCTTAGTCATCAGAGAAATGCAAATCAAAACAACTCTGAGATTCCATCTTACACCTGTAAGAATGGCCAAGATCAAAAACACTGATGACAACTTATGCTGGAGAGGTTGTGGGGTAAAGGGAACACTTCTGCATTGCTGGTGGGGATGCGAGCTGGTACAGGCCCGTTGGATATCAGTGTGGTGATTAGAAAACAATGTTCCTCAAGACTCAGTAATAGCACTTTTGTGTAAAAATCCAAAGGATGCTCAATTGTGCCACAAAGACATGTGTTCAACTATGTTCATAGCAGCATTGTTTGTCATAGCCCGAAACTGGAAACAACCTAATTGTTTTTCGACCAAAGATTGGATAAGGGAAATGTGGTACATTTACACAATGGAGTATTACACAGCAGAAAAAAATAACATCTTGAATTTGCAGGCAAATGGATAGAGCAAGAAAACATCATTTTGAGTGAGGTAACCCAAATACAGAAAGACAATTATCACATGTACTCACTCATAAGTGTTTTTTAAACATAAAGCAAAGAAAACCAGCCTACAAACCACAATCCCAGAGAACTTAGACAACAATAAGGACACTAAGAGAGACTTACATAGATCTCTTCTACATGGGAAGTAGAAAAAGGCAAGATCTTCTGAGTAAATTGGGAGCATGAGGACCTTGGGAGAGTATTGAAGGGGTGGGGAGAGGAAGGGAGGGGAGCAGAGAAAAATGTAGAGCTCAATAAAAATCAATAAAAAACAACTTCTCATGATATTCTGTTATACTCATATATCAGTGCTTCTTCCCCCAACCATCTTCAGAGAATCATCCTCCTGCAGTAGATGGGATCAAGTATAGAGACCCACAGCAAGACAATATGCAAATAGTGAGAAACCTTGGAATACTTAGTCCTTAAAGGGATTTCATCATCAAATTCCCCTGCCCCCGGACTCGAGGAACTGAGAAGAGTTTAAGAGACAGAGAGGATAAAAGATACCAATAAAACAATGAAGCCACATGAATAAAACTCATAGGAACTCAAAAACTGAGGCATCACACACAGAGCCCACAATGGTCTATAGAAAGTCATTTGGGTATATATTATAACTTCTTGTTTAGGTACTTTTGGTGGGATTTCTGAGTTTGTAAACAAGTGGGTCTCTGTTTCTTCTCCCTTCTCTCGGGGGTCTTTGCTTTCTTCTTGCTTTTGTCCAATGCCATTGTATTAGCTTTTGTGTTATATTACTATATTTTAGTTTGTTATTTCTTTTCTATTTTATGTACTATTTTATTTTGTTACCATCCTTTCGAATCTTGCTTGTTTTCTCATGAAAGATGGGAAAGGAGTAGACTCAGATAGCAGGGGAAGTGGGAAGAGACTGGGAGGACTAGAGAGAGGGGGAAACTAATCATGACATATCATCTGAGAAAAGAAGCTGTTTTCAATAAAATACAAAAATTAAAAATAATAATTTCTTTGGGGACCTGCCAAATGCTCAAGAAAACAGCCAAGTGGAAAAAAATCAGCATGGTGTTATTTTTCAGACTGCTGAGGGTATGGAGAACAGATTAAAATATTTTTGATTGTTTCCTAAATTTGACTGAACAATTACCCTTGAAAGTCTTTCAAAGCAGGGCATAAACTCAGCCTTTGCTTCACTACAGATGTCCTTGGGGCACAGGCAAAAGAAAGAGGTCAGTGAACAAAACTGGTTGTGTTTTGTGAGAAGAGATAACCTACTGAGTTGGAGGCAAGCTTGTGTGTCCTCTTCAAAGTTACCGTATGGAAAGCTTCTTCCTAACATATTGGAAGATCTCTACTACCTTTACGTCCAAGACGAATGCTTTCACAGGACAAAACATTTAGTATAGAACTGTCTCCTTTCTTTTTTTCTTTTATCTATTTATTTATTTGTTTGTTTATTTAGTTTTTTGTTGAAAAAAATTTCTGCCTCCTCCCTGCTTCCCATTCCCTCTCCCTACTCCCACTCTTCTCCCCCTCCCCCCACTCCTCTACCCTTCCCCACACTCCTCTCCCCCTCCCCCTACTCCATTTCCTCTCCCTCTCCAGTCTGAAGAGCAGTCTGGATTCCTTGCCCTGTGGGAAGTCCAAAGTCCTCCCTCCTCCATGCAGTAGGATCCTTTCTTTGTAGGATTTGATTTGAAGGGTTACCTGCAGTGGGCCCACACCAGTGGGAAGCTTTTAAGGCATTAATTGATTTCCTTCTACAGGGTAAAGACACACATACATACTCTAAGAACCAATTCTACATTATTATTCCAAAGTTTTCATGACCACTTTCTGTAGCTTTTCCAGGGTGGAGAAAGTGGGTCTGGTTTTTTTGAGAAACGTTTTGTGAACCTTGTCTGAGACCTGAATGGGTGGCTGGTAAAGTTTAATAAAATCTGAGGTGTCTCTAAGTTATGCTTGCTTTGAGTAGGACTAGAAAGTTACACAGATCATAAGCATGTTGACACTGATAATAACCTAATGCAAATGTCATTCATTATAGCAATATGAACAGAAAACAACCACATGTTTATTTCATTGTAACTTGTATATGTTATTTGTGTGATGAAAATTTGTACTGGGTATCATATTGCATGATTTATGCTTTTATGAAGAAATGTGTTGATATCTTCATGTGATGTCAGTGTGTACAGATTTGCTAAATAAACCTTATTTTAAAAGACTGAGGCAAAAGTGCACTTTGGAGATATTTTTTCAGACTTAATTGCTGTTATCAGCATAGCTGAGATAAACACTTCAATGTTTATGCTAAAACATCACACCCACCTTTTGTGTTTAAGTGTTTATTTTTTTTAAATAAAAGATTTCTGATTTCCACTTTAAGACCAAGAAAAATCTAAAAATGTAAAAAGTTTATATCCCACAAACCTGAAAAATCTAAAGGAAATGGTTATATTTATAAATATATGTAACTTAAGAGATAAATAATTTAAATTGAACAATTGCATTCAGTGAGATAAAAATAGTTATGTAAAGTCTCCCAACTAATGAAAGCACAAGCCAGCAGAATACAGTAAAGAATTCTGCTAGACTTTCCTGGGAGTTTCTCTAGAGCCAGGTTTCTGCTAATTCTATAATGCAATCCACAAGGACGACCCCACCTAAGACCCTAAGCAATAGAGGCGAGGGGGCCCAATCTTGACTTGCCCTGTAGTCAGACTGATGATGAGAGCACTTGATAAAAAGATGAGCAATTTCAATGTTATATTTGTGGACTGTTATTAGATAAGAATTATAGTACCTTTCACTCAAATTCTATACACAAATTCTGATTGTTTTTCCTTGGTTTGTTTGTTTATTTTTCAGTATTGAAGCTTTGCCCCTGGGGTTCTGTGAATTCTCAGAAAGGACTATAACACTGATCTATATTTTCAGCTCAAACTCTAATTTATATACACATCTCTCTCTCTCTCTCTCTCTCTCTCTCTCTCTCTCTCTCTCTCTCTCTGTATGTCTGTATATATGCATAAAATGTGGGGGTTTGGGGCACAATATGTCTTTTTCTATCACTAACACTTCTCCCTTTGCAACTGGGTTGCTCATTGAATGTGGTCATTGCTATTTCTGCTAGGCTGACTAGCTAGCAAGTTCCGGGGATGTGCTCTCTTTGCCCTACAGCACTGGGACTTCAGACATGTGTGGATGGTTCCGGGTTTTCCACACGAATTCTAGGGTTTTTGGGTTCAAGTCCTCATGCTTACACAGCAAGTACTCATATCCATTCAGTCATATTCTCGGGTTGCTTTCCTCAGTTTTGAAAGTTTTGAAATATCTTCCGGAATAATGCTTTTCATGCTAGTTATCATCATCATTTCATCATTGTCATTGTTGCCCTGGCAATGCGTAAGCACGCATGGGCAGCCTGCCTAAGCCGGTTCTCCAGTGATTCCTATCCTGGACAGTCCTAGATGCTTGTGTTATTGTCATACCCAAGGTTCCACAGTCTTCCTTTACCCTATCTATTCAGGGGTTTTTGGACCTTCCTTTTCACCCTATTCCATGCACTCTTCCAAGCAGTGCTATCTTCGAGTATCTGCCTTTATTCAGTCTCATAAAATGGATGAATTATCTCAAGCACTGTTGCTGTGTGGGATGCTCTTCTGTATATGTGTTGCTTTTATTGGTTAATGAATAAAGCTGCTTTGGTATATGGACGGGCAGAATATAGCCAGAATGGAAGAGATATATAGAGAGAGTAGGTAGAGTGAGTTCATGTAGCTGCCACAGAAGAACACTGGAACAGAAACTTAACGGTAAGCCACAGCCTCACAGTCATACACAGATTATAGAAATGGGTTAATTTAAGATTTGAGTAGATAGTAATCTGCGTAAACTATTAGCCAAATCATGTTGTGATTAATATTGTTCCTGTGTTATCATTAGGGTGTGGACAGCCAGAAAACAAATGCGCAGTCTCCGCTTACAGTGTCCTGTAGTTCACGTCCTTTTTTAGATGGAGATGTTTCTTAATGTCATCATTGTTTTACAGGTTAACTCTTCATGTGACACCTAGAATCCTCTGAGACATGTCATCTCAAACACATTCCGCCACTGTTCTGAGCAGTGTTTCATTTTCCAGGTTTCAGAGTTGTAAAGAAGGCAACTCAAGACAAGTGTCTCCTATACTTGTAATTTTGATGTTATCATTATGTCTCTTGCTGACCAAACATTTTCTAGTGCCTGGAATGTAGCCCTCACTGTCCCTATTCATGTATTAACATCTGAAATAGATTCCCCCACCCCCAATTTGAACTGAGAATTCCTCCCAGATAGACAATTTGACTGTTTGAGGTTCTGATTTTTTTGTTACAGTGTTAAAATCCTTGTAGACCTGTCCTATGTGTTGTATTTCAGTCTTCTCGATGTTTCCTTTCATACCAAGTTTTTTTTTTAAATAGCCATAAGTATTTATTAAGGAAGAGGGAGAAAGAAAGACAGAGAAAAGAGATAAAAGGAGAGAGGAGAGATAAAAGAAGAGAGAGACAGAGAAAATGCATGCACAAGCCAAGGAAGCAGAAAGAGGAAGGGTCCCAAGATGGCGATGGGCAGGTCAGAGGTTATGGGAGTGGGCGTGGCTAGGGCAGGGACCAAAAGAATAACATTCCCACATCTTGCTTTTGATAAAAAGCAAATTAGACACTTCAGTTTGAAGGAATTGGGGCAGCGAATTCTCAAGACTGCTTCCGGCTGATTGTGGGTGCCATCTTGGGGGGGGGGCGCGAGAGAAGGCTGGGGTGCTGGGAACATCCTGGCATAGCTGGTCTCTTTGCTTCTGACTGGTGTTTGTGGCATGGCGATTCGTTGATCTGTTGTTTGGAGGAGCTGCATCCAGGCATATGGAACACGTGGGTTGTAAGCCAGCGAAGTGGAAAAGAACCCGGTTCGGGAGTCACGCGGCAGGCACCAATTGTTATTCTTAAAAAAACGATTCCCGTGTGGGGTTGGCGGAGCCCGCCATGAGAAAGCGGCTACAGGAGGGCACGCTTCCTTGGCCCACGGTGGCGGCAGGGAACAGACACATAAACACAGGAAATAGCCATAAGTATTTATTAAGGAAGAGGGAGAAAGAAAGACAGAGAAAAGAAATAAAAGGAGAGAGGAGAGATAAAAGAAGAGAGAGACAGAGAAAACGTGTGCGCACGCCAAGGAAGCAGAAAGAGGCTCATACCAAGGTTTTCACTTACTACCACCACTCTGTTTACCAAGGCCTGCAACTCATTTGAACTCTCAGCAAGCAGTGCTGTTTTGCTGGTGAAATGCAAGTTGTTGATTCGCACACCGCCCACCTGCATGGCTATCTCCTCATCCTCCAGGGCTGTTGCTAGTATTCATTCCAGGAATATATTAAAGAGTATTGGTGAGAGACACATCCCTACAACATTCCTATGATTGTTTTAAACTGGACACTAAGTTACCAGGTTTTACACTAGTACAGTGTGTTGATTTCTCCGTTATGTATCCTGTCTTACTTACATATCCTCTCACTGCAATTTTTGTCCTAGACAAGATGCCAAAAAATGGTGGATCCTCTGGTTATGAAATGCAGTAGGCCCAGAAATGAAAACTGCAGTCAATGAAACTATTCAGAGCATGTGTATATCAGTGAGGGTAATCTTTTTTCACACACCTTTGAGTTTCTTTGGGAATCCAGCTCTTTCCGGAAGTCTGCTGTTGACTTGCTTGTCATTAACTCACTCATGTTTGCAAATGGAGCTGGGTTAGATTTGGCCACATTTAAAACTACATAATCACAGATCCCACATTATATACCACAGGTACACACAAGCCAGAAAAGCAACACATAAAAAATTGTGTTTAGAAATGACAGGAGTGAAGGGACAGTCATAGCCTGGTATGATGATGGAGGAAGGACATTAGTTAATTATAATAAAGAAACTGCCTTGGCCCATTTTATTGGTTAGAACATAGGTGGGTGGAGTAAACAGAAGAGAATGCTGGGAAAAAGAAGCTGAGTGAGGAGTCACCATGATTCTCCCACACCAGACAGATACAGGTTAAGATCCTCCCTGGTAAGTCACCTCATGGGCTACACAGAATATTCGAAATGGGTTAGATTAATATGTAAGAGCTAGCCAATAAGAAACTGGAACTAGCCGGGCCAGGCAATGTTTAAAAGAATACAGTTTCCGTGTAATTATTTCGGGGCACAACCTAGCCATGCGGGCGGCCGGGTGCCGGGGACGCAGCCCTGCTGCTCTTATTTCAACAGTATGACAAATGCCTTGAATGTGTACACTCACCTTCGTCTTCTCTGTTCGTATCTAAGGGAAACTCTTGCCTGGTAATCCGATGGCTATTAAAAGTTTCTCTGCGTAAAGGATACAATAGAGGAAAACAACAAGAGAAGTACACCTTGTTTAGCACTGAAGACATTACAATAGAGATTGTGCTCAGAACTGACTATCCTCATTTTCTGCTATTAAACATTTATCACACATAATCACTGTTATCTATCAAGGTACCTTATTAAACCAGAAAAATGAATAGTGACAAATATTGTAATTAAGTACTATTTTAATTTGCTCACAAAAAATTAAAATGCAAGACGGCGATGCTGACAGTACAGCACTAATCATCGGTCCAATGACGCTGCTGTCATCTCTTCAAAGTGTGTTCACCAGATGCAAGATTTAAATTGAGATTAACTAGTTAGAATGTGTAACGGAAGGATGCGATCTACCGCAAATCAGCTTAGATATTGTCAGAATTAAATGAAAAAAAAATTGAACCTAACTTATAGAACTTAACATTTAGCTTTTCTCCTGATGTGAGTTTCTCGATGCTTATGCATGGATGAATTTGTAATATCAGTTTCGGGAACTTCAAAGAATAAGACATTTGGTATCAATTTGTTTGATATTGGCTATCTTATTTTACTTTTCTTCATGTTCCTACTGTTGCCTAAGAGGGGCGTTCGGAAAAGTTGAAAGCGAAACACTATTGAAAATGTGGTCAATGGGTTTGTGAAGTTAGGATTTGTTTTCTTTTGTGTTATCTTGCCTGCTTCCAGCTTCAGGAACTCCAGTTCACATAGAAGTAGAAGCTTTCCCCTTTCCTACTGTTCCTAGCTTGCGGCCTCTGATGAGTTTATATACACAGCCATGGCTCAAACAATATGAGATCAAGCACGTTTATGTTCCTTGACCCAAGGACAGCAAACTTTTGTGGGTTTAGTTTTTGATGGGTAGATTTTCAAAAACCAGTTTTTGCCAAGGAGTCTATAAAGTAACATCATCGAGACTGTCAGCCTCTCTGACAAGATAACATGAAGGGAGAATTGTGTGAACTGGAGAGGCTTTTAGCTCACCTCGGGAGCAGTGGTTTTCACAAATAGCAGTTTAATCTGCAGTATAGCACCCAAGTAATAAGGAGAGGGTGAGTTAGAGCTTCGAGGTACAGGCTCCTTCTTGTGCTGTCTGTTTCTAGTTTTTTCTTTTTCTGTTCATAAGTTTTGAACTTTCTTAGCTACCGCTCAAGATTCCAATTTTCATACTTTTAAGAATCATGGGGTTTCTTGAGCATAATTAGGATTATGTTGTCAGATCAAAGTTTTGGGGAATATTTGCTACTAATGTTTAACATAAGATCAAAGGTTTCATTTTTTTAGAAGAGGATTAACATACAAAAATAACATGTTTGTTATGTACTTTTATTCACTAAGCCAATTATTCTCTCCAACAGTATTTGATATGTTAATGTTAAAAATATTATGACTATAAATATACAAAATATATATTTGAATTTTACACAATAATTATATATAAATAGCTTATAATACAATTTTAAAACTCTGAAATTAAACAATTATGGACATATATCTTATTTTGATTCCTAATAAAAATAATTCTGACTACTTTTTTTTTTATCATTTGCGGTATACCCTCACAATGAAAATGAATAATAACAATTGGATAGTGTGGTTATGGTTAACATGAAAACGAATTTGTTAATAAAAACAAAGAGAAATAGTGCTGACTTTGTGGTTTTGCTATTTTACTTGATTATCTGCAGAAATATGAGGAGTGAATGAGAAGAGGAAAACTTTTGAGCAAGAAAGAAGAAAATGTGCCTCCTCTAGTGAGGACATAGTTTATAAGCTGAGCTGATGCTCTAGGTTAGTATGATGATATCTGAGTTAGAAGAGAGGATTATCAAAGTGACAAAATCTGAACGAACCATGAATGATGGGACTGCATCAGAGGAAGCCAATGATTAAACTCGTGATTGATTTCAATGACAGTGTAGGTGAAAGGAAGTCATTTTCAGGAAGAAATTCCAGATGGCTGTGATGACAAGGAATTTGGGCTCAGTGAACAGACGGTTGAACAGTCAGCTGTTTTCTGCCCATGTTACAATCATGCCTGGTTACCTTTGTCTTTCAATAGAATTTCCCATCTATTCTAATGCTTTACATATGTCAAACTTTCAGGACTAAAGAATCGGATCTAATAAATAGCAAGAGAAGAGAATCTTTGTTGGGCTGTGAAAAAGTCAGAGAGGCAGCTGGGTAGGGAGGAGGCATTTTAATATTTGAATCCAGAAAAAACAGGAGGGTATACCACTGATGAGCCAGTCATGCATTTATTCTTCCCCAACATCCTTAGAAGTAGTGGGAGGTTTGTTCATCCAGAACATAAACAAGTCATGAGTGACTGGGTAAGGATGCTGGAGAAAAGGGCAATTCTAGAAGCATGTCGGATTTGTGACAGCAAGGAAATTCCTACAATAGTCACACAAAATAACCTCATGATATGACAGGAATATAGGAAATTAAGAAATATAATAACAGAGGTTATAAGCACTCTGCCGTAAGGATCATAGTCTCACTACCTGTTTCAGAAGTACATAGTGAAATGATTGCTTCCTAAATAAATCCTATGTTTTTAGAAGTAACTTAGAAACCATTTTTTTTCCCACTGTTTTCTGCTTTGCGATACTGAGGATTTTTCCCAAAGTGATCTCCAAATGTTGTTATTTTCTCACTTTGAATTTCATGTTTCACTTGCCGTCAGGGAAGCAGACAGGTGAACTGCAGCCCTTCATATTTCCCTTCGCTCTTTCAAATCCAACCCCAATCTCATCTCAGCTCTGTAACAGATCACCTTCTGAAGGTTCCCCTTCCTCTCTGCCTATATCTCCAAAGGATCATTATTCCAGCCTCCAAACACCAGCAAATATTCCTTGGGAAGCCACAGTTCACTCCAGACAGGGAAGCAGGTAGGCTTCCTCCACTTTCTCATATCTCCCTCTGAGGCTCCACACTCAATCCCCATGTCTCATCTCTATTTCCTTAGTAGAGCACGTGTTGCACCCTTGCCTTTTTCACTGTCCCCATCTCTAGTCAATCACCAGACTTCCCCCTAAATCTCCGCAACTCATCTTATTATCCTAGTCTCTAAACCAGCAGGACATGGAGGTTGAAGAAATAGGTAGGCTAACTACAGATTTTACCTCTCTCTCCTTTCCTCCAAATTCAATCCCCCTGTCTCATCCTCAGTTCTGTAGCAGAACACCTGCTTCAGGTTTGACTCCCTCCCTGCCCTCAACTCCAGAGCACACAGTTCAGCAACTCCACCCTACCCCACCAACTATATCCCAGTTACCAGCATTCTATGGGCACTCTCCAGCCAAGCCTTGCAGAAGAAGCAAATATGTCAACAAAGCAACTAGGCAAGTTTCAGATCTTCACTTTCCCTCCTCTGCTCAATAACCAATCCTTTAGTCCCACTCTCAGATCTGTATAAGACTATTTGTTGTGACTC
The DNA here is from genome assembly GCF_014885135.2 of Alexandromys fortis. Lineage (NCBI taxonomy): Eukaryota > Metazoa > Chordata > Mammalia > Rodentia > Cricetidae > Alexandromys > Alexandromys fortis. Next base: position 10,376,815 of record NW_026067917.1, read on the forward strand.
CTCTCACTCTCGGCTTCCATTCCCAGGAGATTTAACAGATCTTGGTGGAAAACCTGCTTTCTTCCATCCTTCTTTGAGGATCCACTCAGTCCACTACATCCTCCTAAACGGTCCCATTTCCCTAATGTCAGTTCCCAATGCACGGAAACACATTTTGCCTCGAACCCATAGAGAACACAACTATCAGCATCGAAGAATTGCCTTTGCCTACAAGGCAACACACAGTCACAACATTCTCCCAAGAAAAAGACAGGGCAACAAAAGACAAGGAATAAAACATGCACCCCACAAGGACAAGATAGGTATTAGCACCTAGAATTACAATATTTCCAAATAGAGACACTTACATGCCAGTATAAAAACACAAACAATAACAGCCAGAACATTTTGTCTATACTAGAGCTCAGCAGCCCTAGCACAGCAGATTGAGTAATGCGACATAGTTGAAGCACATGACCTTAAGAAAATCTTTGTGAATATGGCAGAGATCCTTAAAGAGGAAATAAATACATCCTTTAAAGAAATTTTGAAAATGCAAATAGTGGAAGGAAATTAATAAAGCATTTCAAGGTCAGAAAGCACAAAGAGAACAAGCAAACAAATGAAAAAAAAACTGAGTGAAATCTGGCAATAAAAACTGAGCAACTTAAACAGGAACCTCACAAGCAAGCCTCACCAAGAATCTCAAGCAATGAGGACATGATACAAGAAATGGATACCTCAGGCATAGAAAATGTTTAATCTTAAAAATTTATGACATAAAATATGCAGGAACTCTGAGAAACTATTAAGAGACCAAATCTAAGAATAATAGGAATAAAGAAAAAGAAAAAATTCACAAGCATAGGGAACATTTTCAACAAATCCATAGTAGAAAATTTTCGTAACCTAAAGAAGGAGATACCCATCTAGGTACAAGAAACATACAGAACACCATATAGCCTGGACCATAAAAGAAAGTCCCCTCAGCACATAATAATTAAAACACGGAATATTCAAAACAAAGAAAGACTATTAAGAGCTACAAGGAAATAGAAGACCAAGTAATATATAAAGATAAACCTATTAGAATTACACCTGTTTTCTCAGTGAAAATTCTCAAAGTCTTAAGACAGAAGTTCTACATTATGTAAGAGACCACTGATGTCAAACCAAACAATTATACCAAGCAAAACTTTCAATCATAGTAGTAACAAAAAAATTAGGACATTCTGTGATAAAACTAAATTTAATCAATATGTATCTATAAATATAGCCCTTCAGAAGGCACTAGAAGGAAAACTCAAACCTAAACAGGTAAATCATATGCAAAAAATACAATGAATAAAAAATGACAGACCAGAAACTCAAAAGAGTGGAAATACACACACACACACAGCCACACACACACACACACACACAAACACACACACTAAAAAACTGAACAATAGGAATCAGCAAACACTGCCATTGATATCTCTTAATATCTCAACATTAGTGTTTCAACTCTCAAATAAAAAGACACAGACAAATAGAAAGGATGCAACACAGAACTCATTCTTCTGATGCATGCAAAAAGCATATCAAGGATAGCTATCACCGTGTTGTAAACTGTTTTAAAATACTCCAAGAAACTATACCTTAGAAGCAAACTGGTATTACTATTTTGATGTGGGAGTGTCATATCAATCTGTTGATTTCATTGGTTGAGCAATAAAGAAACTGCTTGGCTGGCCCTGATAGGTTAAAGCATTGGTGGGAGGAGTAAACAGAATAGAATTCTGAAAGGAAGAGGAAGTAAGGTCAGACTCTGCTCGGCTCTGGGAGAGACCCCCGACAGCTCTGCTCTCTGGAGCAGAGACGCCATGCTCAGCTCTCCCGGGTAGACGCGAGATAGCTCTGCTCTCAGAGACACACGCAATGAAGCTCTGACCCAGGATGGACGTAGGCTAGAATCTTCCTGGTAAGCGCACCTTGGGGTGCTTATACACATTATTAGAAATGGGCTAAATTAATATGTGAGAATTAGCCTAGAAGAGGCTAGATAGAAATGGGCCAAGCAGTCTTTAAATGAATACAGTTTGTGTGTTGTTATTTCGGGCATGAGCTAGCAGGCGGCCGGGGTGCTGGGGATGCAGCCCTGCCGCCCTTATTTCAACACTATTTTATATATAACAAAATAGACTTCAATCCACAGCTAATAAAAAGAGATATTTGAGGACACCACATACTCATTAAGGAAAAATAAACCAAGAACTCTTAGCAATTCATAACATCTCTCCACCAAAACACAAAGTCACCAAAATTTATAAAAGAAATACTACTACAGCTTAAATCACATAGTAACCCTCACACACTGATAACAGAACTTTTCATACACAACTCTTGCCAATAGACCCTTTACCCAAACAAATATTAACCTGAGAAATCCTGGAGGTAACTGAAATCATAACCCAAATGGACCTAACAGATAGTTAAAGAAAATTTCATTCAAACACAAAAGCATATACCTTCTTCTCTACACCTGGTGTAGCTTTCTCCTAAATTAACCACATACTCAGACAAAAAACAAGTCTTAGTAAACACAAGAACATTAAAATAAGACCTTGTATCCTATCTGACCATCATGGATTAAATCTAGGTGTCAAAAACAATAACAGAAAGCTTAAAACTCATGGAAAATTAATAACTCTTTACTGAATGAAAAATGTGTCAAGATAAAAAATTCAAAAAGAAATTAGAGACTTTCTAGACTAAAAAAATGAATACACAGCATACCCAAAACTTTTAGGACCAAATGAAGACAGTTCTAAGAGGCAAGTTCATAGCACTAAGTACTTAAGCAAATAAACAAAGGAACAAAATAAATCCCAAAGAGATTTCTTATTTTAGCAACTTAAAAGCACACTAGAAAGCTCTAGAGCAACAATAAGAAATCATAAGGAGAAGGAATAGACAACAACACAGTACTGAAACTAATAAAATAAAAAAAACAAAAATTATGAAATGAATAAAGCTAACAATTGGTATTTTGAGAAAAATCAATAATATTGACAAATCTTTAGCTAAATTAAACAAATTACAGACAAAAGGGGAGGTGTAACAGCATGGAGAATCATTCCAGAGAATCATAGGATATGTTTTTAACACCTATAGTTAATCAATTGAAAAAATCTAGAATAAATAGGTGGTTTTCTTCGTGCATATCAATTACCAAAGTTAAATCAAGATTAGTTAGTAATTTTAAATAGACCTGTAACCAGAAGTGAAAGAGGAATAGTAATTAAGAAGTTCTCCACTCCAAAAAATTCCCAACGTCAAAGGGTTTTTAGTTTCAAAGTCTACCAGAGTTTCAAGGAAGAGTTAATGCCAGTATTTCTCAAATTATTCCACAAAAAACAAGCAGAAAAATCATTTCTCAATTTATGAAGTGACAGTTACAATGATGCCCAAAGAACAAAAAGACTCAAAAAAGAAAGCAAATTACAGAGCAATGTTTGTTAATGAACATAGATAAAAAATTCTCAATGTAATACTTGCAAACCAAACCTAAATCATATTAAAAAACATCCACCTTGATCAATTAGGCTTGCTTCTAGAGATGCAAAGGTCCAACTATATAAATTGATAAAGATATCCATCATATAGGCAAACTGAAATTAAAAAGCACATGATCATCTCATTACATGCAAAAATGACTTTTGACCAAACCTAACACCTTTTTATGATAAAAGTCCTGGAGAAATTTGGGATGCAAGGGTCAAACTTGTATATAGTAAAAACAGTTTACAGTATGCCCATAACTAACATCAACCTAAACATTAAAAAAAAAAAACTCAAAGAACTAAACCTGGGAACAAGATAAGGTTGTCCACTATCTTCATAGATCTTCAGCAGAGTTCTTAAAGTATTAGCTGAAACAATAACACAAGTGAATGAAAGATCAAAGGGATAGAAATTGTAAAGGAAGAAGTCACAGTTAATTCATTTGAGGATGATATCATAGAAGGAGTAAGTCAACCTAAAATTTCCATTGGAGAACTCCTACAGCTGATAATCACTTTCAGCAAAATATATGGATAAACAATTAACGAAAGAATCAGTTTCCTACTGGGAAAGATATCAGGGAAATAACATTTCTCACAGGGACCTCACATAATATAAAATGTGCTTGGTTAAGTCTAAACAAGCAAGTGAAAAACTTACATGATAAGGACTTTAACATATGGTAGAAAGAAATTGCAGCAGATATCAGGAAATAAAAAGATATCCTATGTCCACGGATCTGTAGGATCAATATACTAAAAATGGTAATTCTACAAAAACAATCTACATATTTAATGCAATCCCCATGAAAATTCTAACAAAATTCTTCACAGATCTTAAAATGACAATTTTCAGTTTCATAAGGAAACACACACACACACACAAACCAGTATGGCTAAAATAATCCTGGATAATACAGAACTGCTAGAAGTATCACCTTTTCTGGTTTTGAGTTGTACTATGGTGGTGTAATAATAAAAATAGCATGACATTGGCACAAAAATAGACATATCAGTAGATAGAAACAAAATTGAAATTCTAAACATAAATTTACAAACCTATGAACACCTGATTTTGATAAAGAAGTCAGAAACACACACTGGAAAAAAGAGTAAACATCTTAACAAATGATGCTGGTCAAACTGGATGTGAAAGTCTTAGAATATACCCATGCTTATCATACATTAGAAAAATCAACTCCAAATAGATCAAAGAGCTCACCATAAAACAAGATAAACTAAAACTGACAGAAGAGAAAATGGGCATTAGTCTTGAAATCATTGGCACGGGAATACAGGTTTTATATAGAGCACCATTAGCACAGACACTGAGATCATTCAATACTATACATCAAAGAGCAATGGCATTTGGACAAAGGTAGACTACAGAATGGGAAAAGATGTTTAACATTCACACATCCAATAAAGAGCTAATATCAGAAATAGAAAAAAAAACTCAAGAATCTAAATATCAAGAAAACTAATAACTCAATTAAAATTAAGGAACAGATTTAAATAAAATTTTCAAATGAGAAAACTCAAATGCCTGAGAACACCTAAAGAAGTGTTCAAGGCCCTTAGTCATCAGGAAATGCAAATCAAAACTACTTTCAAATTTCGTCTTACACTTGTCAGATCTCATAGATTAATAAAGCAAGTGCAAGCTAATTCTGGCAAGTCTGTGGAGTTAGAGACACACTCATCCATTGTTGGTGAGAGTGTACTCTTGTGCAACCACTATCTACGTGGGTGGTTCCTCAGGAAGATGGGGATTGATCTACCTCAAGATCCAACTGTTCCTGGAGTTATATCCAATGAGGCTGCATTCTATCAGAGAATTAGTTGCTTAACCATATTCTTTGCTATTCTATTCAAGAGACAGAAACTTGAAACAACCTAAATGCCCCACAATAAAAGAGTGAATAAAGACAATGTTGATAAAACATGAGATCATGAAGTTTGTAGGTAAGCATATGTACTAGAAAAAAATAATACTGAGTGAAGTTATCCAAAGAAAGACAAATATGATATGCATTTGTTTATATGCAGATATTAGCTATTAAGACAAAGATAGTAAAACTGGAATTCTTACAACCACAGAGGTTAGGGATAGCATAAGGAACTGGGGCACTGGGAAAATAGATTTCCCTAGGAAAGGAAAATAGAATAAATAGTTATAGATAGATGTGGGGACAGGACTGGAATAAAAAGATAAAGTCGAGTGAGGTGAAGTGAGATGTCCTTCTGTATATGTGTTGCTTTTATTGGTTAATGAATAATGCTGTTTTGGCCAATGGCCTAGCAGAGTAGAGTCATGCAGAAAATCTAAACACAGAGAGAGAGAGAGACAGAGACAGAGACATAGAGATATAGAGAGAATAGGCAGAATTGAAGGAGATGCCATGTAGGTGCTGAGGGAGTGACAGGTCTCACTGGTAAGCCACATTCTTGATTTTAGTAAACAGATCAATCGAAATGGGTTAATTTAAGATGTAAAGGCTAGATAGGAATATGCCTGAGCCATTGACCAAACAGTGCTGTAATTAATATAGTTTCTGTGTGATTATTCAACTATCTGGGAAACGAAAATGCAGGCTCTGTCCATAGTGAGGGAAGAAAGAAGAGGTTGAGATGGGGACATCTCATGGGGAGAGGCAGCTAAAACTGTCATTTGGGGGATAGTATGAAAACCTAATAAAATTGAAGCCTCCTAAAATATATACATTTATGAAGGAAATTTAAATAAAATTTCCAGATAATGGGGAAAGGTTAACAAGAAACCTGTCTCTAGAAAATTTCTTAGGAATCCACAAGGATGACCCCAGCTAAGACCCTAAGCAATGGAGGGGAGTGTGTCTGAATGGGCCTTGCCCTGTAGTCAGAATGATGATTATCTTAAATATCACCATAGAACCTCCATCCAACAACAGATGGAAACAGAGACAGAGACCTATGTTGGAGCACTGCACTGATCTCTCAAGGTCCAGTTGAAGAGTGAAAAGAGGAGAGTATGAGCAAGGAAGTCAAGACTATGAGGGGTTCACCCACTGAGACAATGTGCCTGAGCTAATAGGAGCTCACCAACTCCAACTGGACTGGGAATGAACAGCAAGGAACCAAACTAGTCTCTCTGAATGTGGTTGACAGTTGGGGCAGACTGAGGGGCTAATGGTGATGAAACTGGCACTCTGCTGCATGTACTGGCTTTTTGAGATCCTATTCTCTTTAAATGTATACATTGCTCAACCTGGATGTAGTGAGAAGGGCCTTGAACTTTCCACAGGGCAAAGTGCCTTGTCCTCACCTATGATTGGAGGAGGGTGGGGGGAGGCTGTGTGGACGGAGGCTGTGTGGACGGAGTGGGAGGAGGGGAGGAAGTGGGAATTTGGATTTATATTTTTTAAGTAATAAAATAATAAAAAAACAAAATTAATTTTAGAAAAAGTGAGCAGTATTTAAATTGTATCTGAGTTTCTTGTATATAATTTGCCATTTTCATAATATGTTCATTTTTTGTTGTTATTTCTCTACTAGGTCTGTCTTGCTTCTATCAGTGATAATTAATGTTATTAATACTATTAATTAATGCTATTAATACTATTCCAATCCTAGACATCTCTGTATTGCTTTTAAGCTTTCTTTAGAAAACACTAAATCTGAAAATATATTTTTGTTAATTTATTGGGTTTTTATTTTTTTCTAATGTAGATCAAAGCAAGGACTTTGTACATGTGAGACAAATGCTGTGCTAGTGAGATACAACCTAGCCCTTTATTTTATTTCTTAAACAGAAATGGCTTAAATTATCTTCCTTTGAAGAGAGGGACAGTAATTGGCAATTTAGTATTTTTACAGTAACTCAAACTGAACATTAATTGCATTTCTCACATATCTCAAAGCCTATCATAACTACTTACATATGCTCTCCTTTTTCTAAGGGATAAAGAGAAAGTGAAGATGAAAGATGTAACTGTTTCATCTCAGAAAATAAAACATGAATTCCAAGAATTAATAATAAATTTAGTAATTAAATATACTGCTGTGAGAAATCAGGGCTAGCTTCTCCTGGGCTGAATTTAAGGTCATAGTCTACTGCTTTTATATCAGCTAGTACAATGAGTCTACTTGTGCAGACATTTGGAATATGTAAGGAGAGACAGGAATGATGTCCGAAAATATTTTTGTGTCAAAGTATAGTTATCTGAATGTATTTACATCAAAATGGATATGTCAAACAGGGAGTGAGTATAATTGCAATAGTAATAAGGCATATTCATAGCATCCAGAGGAGCATCCTACATCATTCTATAGGGAAGAAATTTACAACCCTTAAGCTCGATGTACTTCTAGGCATCAGATGCAAGAACCTGCAGTGTTCAGTACCATTGATCTGGTTGGTTGGGCTCAAGTTTCTAATACTCAGTGAATTATGTTTCTCCAAGAGGACAGGACATGTGTAGGGCTTTGAAGATGAGGAAAGTAGAAAGAAGAAATCAACCATAGTCCTAGCTATTTCACCTCTGACTTTTACCTTTTATTTCAGATGAGAGGCAATATAACAATAAATAATTATAAAGTCAGAATCAATGGGATATGGATGAGTCTCCCAGGCAGTTGTGCTATTCTGTGAATTTTTCCATAGAAGAGCTGTGAAACTGGGGGGGGGGGGCATTGGATTTTAACAGTTATGTGATAACTTTTTTCTAGAGAATGCTATGTTATATTCAGCTTTTATTAGAATAACAGGTGATAGGAAATTGCAAATAATTTGTACTCATTTTGAGGCTATCTAGTGTCTGCTTCTGAAGCTAATTACTTGACTTTAAATTGGACATTGTTATCATATTATGCAATAGTTTATTATGGTCTGTATTTCTTCTTTTTCTTTTCTTTATTTTTTCTCTTCATTTCTTCCCTTTTTAAATTTTTTTGAGACATTGTTTCTCTGTGGAACTCGCTTTGTAGACCAAAGCTGGCATCAAACTCCCCTGCAGAGATCTACCTACTTCTGCCTCCAGAGGCTTAGGATTAAAGGCACGTGCTACCTCCTCTAGGATCCTCTTATAAAAAGAAATTCAATGCTCTTTTGTGTTCATTAAAACTTAGTTCCTAGTTTATATAAATATATTTATGTTAAACTTACCAGTGAGCTGTGCATAAATGTGTTCCAGCTTCCACCTTCCATTAGATGTTTTACTTCAGCACATGTAGACATTTTGCCTGACTTTTCACTGTTGAAATAGGAGCGGCAGGGCTGCGTCCCCAGCACCCGGCTGCCCGCATGGCTAGTTTATACCCAGAAATAATTACATGGAAACTGTATTCTTTCAAACACTGCCTGGCCCGGCTAGGTCCAGTTTCTTATTGGCTAGCTCTTACATATTGTTCTAACCCATTTCTAATATTCTGTGTAGCCCATGAGCTGGCTTACCAGAGAGGATCTTAACCTGCATCTGTCTGGAGTGGGAGCATCATGGCGACTCCTCCTCTAACCTTCTTTCTCCCAGAATTCTCTTCTGTATACTCCGCCTACCTAATTTTCTATCCAATAAAATGGGCCAAGGCAGTTTCTTTATTAGTAAGAAATCATTCCCACATCATTTCCCCTTTTTCCGTTTAAACAAAAAAGAAAGGCTTTAACTTTAGCATAGTAAAATTACATATAACAAAACAGTTATCAAGTAAGAATTACAGTTACAATATTTATATCTATTTTATCTCTTATCATAACTAAGGAAAACTATAACTATTTATTCTTCAACTCCATCAAAGACTCCAGAAGGATATAATATTATCTAAGTAAACAAGAAATAAGAAAACTCTAGAAATGACAGAGACATCTCGCTGCCTGGACAGTCACCCAAAGTTCCTCTGTACCGTTGGGGCATCCATCTTCGGCCTACAGGCCCATGGTATCCAGATACATTTCCATGAAGCAGGAAATTTTAAAGACAGTTCAGTCACTTTCTGCTGTGTTCTGTAGAATGTCTTGTAGACTCTTTCATGAATCAGGAACCCCGAAAGACCATCTCACCTTTAGGCAAGTTCAGCAGTCCTCTCTCTGAGGGTTCTCTGTGTCCAGTTTATGCAACAGTCCAGGCAAGAGCAGTTTCTTGCCCAAATGACTATCCAACTCCATAAGGATCCTCTTCGATGCCCATCTTCCTCTTGAAGTAGCTGGTGCTGCCAGGAGCAGACGTGTCTCCTTGTCATGAAAAGTCCTAAGTTATTAAAATATTTTAAATGCCATATTCTGCAGTCTTTGAAAGATATGAAGAATGCCTATCTAATTGAAATATATCTCTATATATCTAGAAAATCTAACTAACATGACTACAAGCTTAACTATTAGCAATGATTATCCATTAACAACCTATATTTCCTAATTATACATTACATTTTAAGTGAACTACATAATCACAATACCTTAATCAAGTTCAAAAATACATATACATATAACAAAATTGACCTTAAAATCCATACCAATGCAAATTATTCATATCTATATCATATCCCCCTTTAAATGTAAAAGAACATTTATAAACAATATTTGGGAACATGGGCGTAGTTTTTTCTCTCCAAACTGCTTCCTGCTGAATGGGGGCACTGTTAATCAGATCATTTAGGGTGTAACCTGTGTGTCAGGTTCATCTCGGTTGGCAGTTGAGTGAAGTAATTTTTTGAGGGTGTTCACAGCAACCTTTCAGGAGGGCGTGGTCTATCATACCATACCGGGATAGATGCAATCCATAGGGTCACATCCTCTGTGGAAACAAAAGAAGACCCTCTCCAAAGCATCATATCCTTAGATCCAAATTTTGAAGTCAAGATACCTTTAGAACATATGTGCAGGTTCAGCTTAGCAGCCCATATAATAAAATGTCTCTTTGTACTTAGCTCCTTCACAGTCAAAAATTTTAAAGAAAACACAATGTACATAATCCAGACTCTCTGTGAATTTTTCATTTTTACGTGGCTTATTTTTCTTTATTTCTCTTAATCTATAACTATCTGTACTTCTGTACTCTGTCTCTTTAAAGACTTTACCCTTTTTCTTTTTAAGACATTAACTTTATTCTTTATATTCTCTTTTTTTCCCCAAGCCTACGTACATTCATCCAACGGTGTCTGAATCTGTTTTACTGTGAATCTGTATTTTTTTTTTTATTATCCAGGAGCATTTCTTAAAATGTTAAGCATTTCTTAAAAACTTAAGTTGCACCATGTATAGGTAATACGGTACTGCCTGTGTCCTGCCCAGTCTAAACCTTAACTGCACGGTTTTAAGGTAATTACGGTAGTTCCTGCCTGAGATCAGCACAGTTCAGCAAGGAGCAGCCGCTCCTGCCTCAGAGTCATTTGGTGCTTTTGAGCTGAGCACAGTTACAGGCAAACAGCAGTTTACATTGGAGCCGCAATCAGCAATTTAATTTTGAGACTGAGTGTGCAGCACAGAAACTCTTTTTATCCAAGTTACAGCCAAATCTGACACGCAGAGCACTGCGCAGTCTGAAAACGCGTCTCTGTATGGCAGCAGGAATCCGCCATGCTCTTCCGCCTGCCTAAGCCTGATTCCGCCATCTGCCCAGGTGTAGGCAGGGAACGCTGAGCCATCGGCAGGTCTCAGAGCAATCTCCTCCGATCCCAAGTGGGAACAGAAACATCCAGTCCCATAAAAGCCTTGAAATGCTTTAAAGCCAGAGTTCACGCTGGCAGCATAGCACCAGGAAGCCGCGCTTTAAAATGACGCAGCTTTTTTTCTCTGCTGCTGTTGCTGAATCAGGAATCTCTCTACAGCATGTCACCAACAAAACAGCAAAAATCTGTGTTAAACTCTGTCTCCCTTATTTTTAAGCCTTCTCAGGTTTTTAAGTGGATTTAGCCCATCACGGCTGGGCGCCATCTGTTGAAATAGGAGCGGCAGGGCTGCGTCCCCGGCACCCGGCCGCCCGCATGGCTAGTTTATACCCAGAAATAATTACACGGAAACTGTATTCTTTCAAACACTGCCTGGCCCGGCTAGGTCCAGTTTCTTATTGGCTAGCTCTTACATATTGTTCTAACCCATTTCTAATATTCTGTGTAGCCCATGAGCTGGCTTACCAGAGAGGATCTTAACCTGCGTCTGTCTGGAGTGGGAGCATCATGGCGACTCACTCACTCAGCTTCTTTTTCCCAGCATTCTCCTCTGTCTACTCCGCCTACCTAATTTTCTGTCCTATGAGGGCCGAGGCAGTTTCTTTATTATTAACCAATGAAATCAACAGATAAGATACAAGACCCACCTCCATCATTTCACCATGATATGGAATTCACTGTTATCCACATTCTTTTCTACAAAATAGTGACCTGCATTTGCTATTTACCAATAACAAAATTTAATTGTTTTATCATCCTACTTCAGATTCCCTAAAGGGGAACAATGATTTTACAATGGTGAAAACATACATGGCACAAACAAATCAAATGTCCTTTCCTCTCAGGTCTTTGACGCTAGTGTCACCATGGAGACATAATCTGAAGGATGCTTACATGGCTGACTTCTACTTCAGCCAAGCAATGTTCAGAGAAACTGACTCATAAATACTACAGATTTGTACAGTCAGAATTTCATTTTAACTTTGAGCTGAATTAATCTCTTTAGTTAATTTAAGGATTACCTTGTACATTCATTGGGACATGAAAGTGAATATGGTATGACCTGATAATCATTGTTATTAAGCCCCTGCCAACATAGAGACAAATGAGAATAAATTAATGGTTTCTTATTTGCTGCCCATGTGCTCCAAAATTCTTTAGCTATAGTCTTAGGCTTATCATTTACTCAGGTCCTAATGTCACAGGAATTTCAAATTACACCTTAGTTTCCTATATTTGATAGTTAAAATGTTAAGCTTGTTAAAATTTAAAACCACTGTTCTGAATTTAGCATGAATAGAAATCTATAAAAAGAAATTCACATTTTTTTAATTTAGTATTCGGTTTTATTACTTTATTAAGAACCTCCTGATATAAATTTTACAGGTCAATCTTATGACCCAGCATGTCAATAAAATCCATAAAATTTTGGCACATGTTATAGAAGTTAGTACCTGTCTACCTATCTTGTTGTGCTTTTTCTGTTAAACATAAGCAAATTTCATAAACCTTAAATTATTAAACTATGAGTGCTCTCCTATCAAGATATATATCATTGCCCATGAACAGAACTTACAGATTTTTAATAGTTCAAGCCAGTACTAAGGGTTTTAAACTTCATATCAAAAAACAAAAAAAGAAAAAAAAAACAAAAAAAAAGTAAAAGAGTTTGAAACTTCCCTGTAAATTAACCCTAGTATATGAAACTTCTGGTGCCTTCTTGATGGAGGAATGTTTCTGATTGGACTGTGGTCTTGCACAGTTTAGTGCTTTACTTACATCACTAGCAAACAGTATTTTTTTCATGACTCTGTAACAACTGATTTCCCAGTCTCATATTTTGGTATACTTTGTCATTTCCAATTTTTTCTGCTGGAACTAAAGAGAAGAGAAATCCTGCTCCACACACACTTGGCAGCTTTTCTCCCATCGCTGTTTTCTTTCTTTTTGTATTACACCTTACTCTTTCCCTACTTTCTTTGGCCTAAACATTTTATTTGATTCTACTTTCTGCTCCATTTAGAATATAAATTATTTTTAACATAGTTATCTAAAGCACTTTTGCCATTGTTTGAATAATAGTGCCTATTATATAAATTAACATCAAATAATGTAAACTCTGTGATCTTACCACACTTTCTGTACCCGAAACTCTATTTTCTTTAGAAATAAAAAAATCCATTTTGACGTTTAAATTTTATTTCTTTCAAAATAATTTATTTTATTATTTCTTGTAAGACACCTACTGAGAAAAATCTTTCAGTTCTGCTTATCTGACTGCCAAGGGTTTCTGTTGCAGGAATGAAACACCATGACCAAGTGAAAATTATAAAGGAAAGGGTTTATTTGGCTTATACTTCCATATTGCTGTCCATAATTGCAGGATGCCATGGCAGACACTCAAAAAAAGCAGGAACCTGGAGGCAGGACTGATACAGACACCATGCAGGGGTCTTGCTTACTGGCTTGTTTCTAATTGCTTTGCTAAGCTGGCTTTCTTATAGAACCCAGCACCAACACCAGAGATGGCACATCCCATGATGGGCTGGACTTCTCCAAAGATGGGAAAGGCCCTCTCTCCCATCAATTACTAATTAAGAAAGTATCAATCATTATTAGGATACTTTATGAAGATGTAGGAAGTTTTGACTGAGTTTCTAAACCATCCCTGAAATATATCTCATAAGTGACTCCCTCTCCCCATGTTGCTTTCCTCAACCCTAACTCCTCTCCCACTCCCCACCAGAATCTCATATTACTGTACCCACCTGTCTATAATCCACCCATAATATCTATCCTACCGCCCACCGGGGGCTGCAGAGAGATCCGTGTGCCATACATTGCATTTCCTTCCTCTATACCTAACCTCTCTGGGTCTGTGGATTGTAGGTTGGTTAACAATTACTTAATGCCTAATGTCCACACATAAGTAAATACACATCAGATTTATCTTTCTGGGTCTAGGTAACCATACTCAGGAAGAATTTTTCTAGTTCAATCCATTTTCCTGTAAATTTCATTACACTATTTTTCCTCAGTTAAATAGTTCTCCATTGTGTCTGTGTAATGCATTTTTGTTATCTATTCTATTGTTGAGGAACATCTAGGATGTTTCCAATTTCTTCTATTATGAAGAGAACAACAACGAACATGGCTAAAGCAAGTGTCCTCATGATAAGATGAAGTGCCCTTTGAATATCTGGTTGGATCTTGAGGTAGGTTGATTACCAATTTCCTGAGGAATCACCATATTGGTTTCCATAGTAGCTGAACAAGTTTGAACCCTATCAGAATGGACGAGTGTATTCCTTATTCCATATCTTCACCAGGATGAGCTATTTAACCAGGGTAAAATGGAATCTAAAAGTAATTTTGATTTGCATTTCCCTGATGTTGCTGAGAACATTAAATATGTCTTTGAGTGTTGCTAAGCCATTTGAGTTTCCTCTATTTTTATTTCTCAGTTCTGGTAGATATTCCATTTTTTTGTTGTTTGTTTGTTTTTGTTTTTTTCGAGACAGGGTTTCTCTGTAGCTTTGGTGCCTGTCCCGGAACTAGCTCTTGTAGACCAGGCTGGCCTCAAACTCCCAGAGATCTGCCTGCCTCTGCCTCCCGAGTGCTGGGATTAAAGGCGTGCGCCACCACCACCCAGAGATATTCCATTTTAAAATTGGATTATTTGATTTGTTGATATCTAGTTTCTTGAATTCTTTATATATTTTAGATATTAATCCTCTATTGGGTGTGGAATTGGTGAAAATCTTTTCCCATAATGTAGGCTGCTTCCATAATGTAGGCTGGTTCCTTGTTCAATTGTCCTATGCTTTAAAGAAGCTTGTTGATCTTTCCCCCTGTGCTTTCTGGAAGTCTTATTCTTTGCCAATGAATTGAAATATTATTTTCCACTTTCTTTTCTTTTTTTTCAATTTATTTATTTTTTATTGAAAATTTCTACCTTCTTCCCTCCTCCCACTTCCCTCCTTTCCTCCCCCACTCTCCACCATTCCCTCTCCAGTCCAAGGAGCAGTCAGGGTTCCTTACCCTATAGGAAGTCCAAGGTCCTCCTTGTTTCCACCAGGTCCAGGAAGGTTAGCATCCAAACAAACTAGGCTCCCACAAAGCCTGTCCATGCAGTAGAATCAAAACCCAGCACCATTGTCCTTGGCTTCTCCATCAGCCTCCACCGTCAGCCACATTCAGAGTCTGGTTTGATCACATGTTCCATCAGTTCCAGTCCAACTGGACTTGGTGATCTCCCATTAGATTAGTCTCAGTAGATGGATGCACCCCTCACGGTCCTGACTTCCTTGCTCATGTTCTCCCTCCTGATCTTCATATGTACCTTGGGAGCTCGCTCCAGTGCTCCATTGTGAGTCTCTGTCTCTATCTCCATCTATTGCCAGATGAAGGTTTTATGGTGATATGCAAGATATTTATCAGTGTGTCTATAGGATAAGGCCAGTTCAGGCACCCTCTCCTCTGCTACCCAAGGAACAAGCTGGGGACATCTCCTTGGACACCTGGGAGCCCCTCCAGAGTCAAGTCTCTTGCCAATATTAAAATGGCTCCCTTAATTAAGATATCTACTTCCCTGCTCCCTCATCCACCACTCCTCCATCCCAAACATCCCATTCCCTCAAGCTCTACTTTCTTTTCTGTCAGAGTTAGTATATCAGGTTTTATGCTGAAGTCTTTGATGCATTTGGACTTGAATTTTGTTCAGGGTTCTAAATATCAACTTATTTTCATTCTTCTACATGCAGCCATCATCCACAAATTAAAATATTTTGGCCTCTTCCCTTCCAATTTGTATCTTCTCAATCTCCTTAATTTTATTGTTCTACTAAAACTTTAAAGTTCTATAATGAATAACTATGAAGAGACAGACAACTTCTCATTATAGGTGAATGGCTTTGAGTTTCTCTCCATTGAATTTGATATTGTCCATAGGCATGTTGTAAACTACCTTTACTATGCTTAGAATGTGCCTCATATCACTAGTCTCTCTAAGACTATTCATAAAGGAGTGTTGAATTTTGTCAAAGGCCTTTTCTGAATCTAATAAGATGTTCATCTTTTTGGGGGGGTTCCATTTGTTTACACATTGTAGATATCCCCGCATCTCTGTGAGGAAGAAAATCATACTTGATCATAGTGGATGACTCTCTCTCTCTCTCTCTCTCTCTCTCTCTCTCTCTCTCTCTCTCTCATTTTCTTCTCTCTCTCTTTCTTAATTAATTATTAATTTTTGAAATGTTTTTGGATTTGAAGTCTAGGGGTAGAGTTGAAATTTTCTATCGTGGATACATTTCTCCTTATCTTACAGCATGTAGCTGCTAAAATGTCTATGATTGCAAAGAAAAAAAAGAGAAGAAATGGCTTTGTGGTTTCTTATTCTTCTGACTTTGCACAAGCCAGCTGTTCTTTATGTGGATTTAACAGTTCTGTAAAAATGTAATTTCTTCCTAGACTTCAATGCATATTTTAGGAGATTTATGCCTCTGATTGCCTAGTGGGGTTTTGCTTTTACTTGTGTGCTTGTTTGCATCTCTTTCTCTCTTCGAAGGACTTATAACCCTAGCATGGGTCTGACAAGGTCTATTGAAATGGATCTCTTTTAATGGGATCACACATAAGCTCACATCTATTCTTCTTAGTATTTTAATTAACTCTGCAGCATAAAAAATCACCTTTGCATCTTTTCATACTTTTTATGTTTTAGAGATTTTTCACTTTCAAAAATAAATCATTTTGCACATACATATCTTATTGTTTGATCTCTATCCCTACACGTTTTGTGTGAAGCAAATGCCAGAACACTATAGGCATAAACCCATAAATTAAGCATTTAGTCTCAGAACTTTTTCACAGAATTCTTTTTTCCTGAGCTACAATACAAATACAAATTTTCTCACTCTTCACTTCATGGAATTCTTTTTTACCCAACTCTGTCTCGTACTGGGTTATTCTCTTCCAACAAATGTCACAGAGAAGGTTTAATAGGTTTTGAAGGTTGTTTTTCTTTAGTTATAGTATAGTCTGATAATTATTTCTCTTGTGTTGCAAGATATACCTAGTAACACAACCCGAGGAAGGAAGAGCTTATTTGGGCTCAAATTTCAGGATAAGAAATCAACATGATAAAGAACTCACCACAACCCTACTCCCACCTTCAGCTCTTCACTTTTGTTTGTTTTCAAGACTATG
Organism: Alexandromys fortis; assembly: GCF_014885135.2. NCBI lineage: Eukaryota > Metazoa > Chordata > Mammalia > Rodentia > Cricetidae > Alexandromys > Alexandromys fortis. The sequence goes on from NW_026067917.1 coordinate 10,394,184, forward strand.
TCAAGTACAATTTGTTCTACCCATGTGTTCCTGCATATGGGAGAATACACTGTTCTTCCCATATATTCCAGGGTCTGGGACCATAGATTGGGCACAATTGACTTAACAAGGGCCATATCATACAGAAAGTTGATTCTTCCTGTTAAATCAGCCAATGTCCATAGTTTCTCAGTTAGGAGTAGGACTCATGAAACACTTTCACCTCATGATAGAATGCTGATTAACTTAACCTTGTGTAGGTTGTTCTCAGGCAAACCACAACAGCTGCAGCAGTCAAGGCATGTCTCATCTCGAAGACAATGTTTTGTTTTAGTCTTATTACAGTCATGAAGTTTCTTCTTTAGTAATGATGCCTCACCCTTTGGGGGTATGACAGTGATACAGATGTCTCATGAATGACTGAAGATTCCATTGATGCTCAGTCTTTACACTTTGATCAGTTGTGATTTCCTGTGTTAATAACCATCTTCTGCATAAAGAAACTTCTTTGAGGTCTGACAGCTTCAATAGCATATGAATATAGAAATACAAATTCAGAAGGTAGTTTGATACCATCTACATTCAACAGAATAATGGTGGTAATTCTCACCCATGGGGGTATAAGCTTCTCTACCATAGTTCTTTGTCAGATTTACTGTATCATGTGTATGCCTATTCCTGTGTAGGGGCCTTAAATCTAATCAAGAAGCAGCTGGCTATCCCATAGCATTCATGATATTACTTCACCAAAGAGTTTACATTGGTACCTCAGTCAGTATTGTTAATTAGAGAAGACTGTTAATGATTTTCCCACTAGGCAACCTGGCTCATACCTTCAAATACTATGAAAAGTAGCCAGTGTGGTGATATTTTGTTTGTGCTTTAGCAAATATAGCACTATCCTGGAGATCAGAGTGCAGAGCTTGCCACAATATTTATCTGTAGTAGGAGGAACCCACCACCAGGCTAGCTTAACCCCCGAAATAACCACAAGGAAATTATATTAATCAAAACACTGTCTGGCCCATTAGCTCTAGCCTCTTATTGGCTAACCCTCACATCTTGATTAACCCATTTAAATAATCTGTATGTCACCATGAGGTCGTGGCTTACCAAGAGAGATTCTAACCTACGTCCGTCTCAGGTAGAGATTCATGGTGTCTGCCTGTCTCTGCTTTTCTTCCTTCCAGAATTCTGTTCTGTCTTTCCCCGATTACCTGAGGGCTGCCCTATCAAAAGGCCAAGGCATTATCTTTATTCAACCAATGAAAACAACATAAGTACAGAAGAACCTCCCACACCAGTTATCCATAGACGCTAGGCAGTGCCTGCACACACCTTTAATCCCACCACTCAGTAGGCTGAGGCAGAAGCATCTTCATGAGTTCAAGGCTACCCTGGGCTATACAAGATTGAATCAGTCTAAAAGAGAAACAAAGCCCTGGGGTGGTGGCTCACACCTTTAATCCCAGCACTAGAAATTTGGAGACAGGAAGTGATATGGCTTTGTGGAGAGAGAAATATAAAGTGGGAGGACAACAGGAGCTCAGGATTCAGTCTGAGGTCTTGTAGAGAAGGCATTCTGTCTGAGGACTTGTAAATACAGCATACCCCATTAGGTCTCAGGTTTTCCCAAAGGTGAGGACTAGTGGCTGGCTGTTCTACTTCTTTAATCTTTCAGCTTTTACCCACTGACTCCAGGTTTGTATTATTAAGACCAATTAGAAATCATGCTACAAGCTGAAAGAAGGAAGCTTCCTCATTAGTATGACTTTGCTTCACCATATCCTATGAACAATCTCTGGGGTGTCTTTAGCAACAGGGTTATGCAATAAAGTTCTGGTGGGAAAGCAAGCATAATAAGAATAGCGTGTATTGTTTCAGGGGAACTCTATGACACCAATGACTAGTAAGTGGAGGGACAATATCCCACACCTGGCACCAGGCATTTCATTTGGCAACATATGGCCCCTGTGATGGGGATCATGCTTTGGTGTGAGTAACTGCAAAGAAACTTTTTATATGATTATAAATTTATATAATATACATGTATATTTTATTAGATGAATACATAAATAAAATACATGAATATTTTATTTTTAAATGACTATATGTGTGTATGTTTGTGTCTTTTTCAAACAGGTTTAATGCTATTTATCCTATATCTTTCTACTACTCTGATTTTTAACCCCTGATCCATCACAGCAGCACTGACAACTAATTTTTTTTTTGTTGGTGTTTTATGTTTTCCTTTTCCCTTTCATTAAAATTAGAGCAATTCTTTGCCTGTTTTATCTCCATGCTTCTTCCACAGTTACAGGTTTTGTGCAAGGTTAGAAACCTGTCTTCCTTTTACAGAGATGCCAGATCTCTACTGCCGAGGTGTCAATACTTGATGAAAGCACAAGACACACAGCAGCAATTTCCACCTGAGGACTAGCATCTTTTAGTTGTTATTCAATTTGACTCTTAAACTCCTTATTCTGAAACAGTGGTTGGTGTTAAAACTGGGATGATTTCCTGCTCTATTCTCTGATGTGTAATTCCATTGCTATTCTGGATTTTAGGAAATACTACATTAGCCAGAATTGGCCTTGTAGTTAAGATAATGAAATCGGGAAAGACTGAGGCTAATTCAGAGCACAAGTCTCTAGGTGATGCCCAGGGTGATGTTTTTCTCATTCCACTGATTTGACCTCTTCCTAAATTTTTATAGTATTTCTACTGGTGCCTACCTTCCTGAATCCTCTAGAGTGTTTATTTCATGGCTTTGTTCTTGAGTCACAACCCAATGTAATCCATTTAAACTCTATACTCTTTCTTATCAATACAGTTTATTGTAACTCCTTTAGATGCAACATCACAATGTGTTTCTTATGAGTGACTCCACATGTGGAATTCTTCCCCTGCCCCTTGCCTCATCACTCTGATTCTTAGCACGTTCTTTGAATGGTCTGCCTCTCTGCAAGTCGTGGTAGATGAGCTCTTGAGCCACTTGACTTCTTGATCCACTTGACTTGATCCACTTGCCTCCAGGGCATTTGTCATTTGTTGAATTTTCAGGAGAAAAATCAAGAGATTTTGGAAAGTGCTAGACTGTGCTAATGAATTATGTATAAAGACAAGAGTTGCCAAATGAAGTATAGAATGCCAAGCTAAATTTGCATTTCAGACAAATATACTTATAGCAAAATTATTTTTAGTTTATTTGAAATTCAAATTTGTTTGGGTATCCTTTGTTTTTGTTTACTGGATATCTTCTACAAAGAGCACAAAGATTAATTATTAAGATTTTCTTTACCTTAATTATATGTTTTCTGTTAGTTTTATTCCATTCTTTCCTAAAAATCATTATTTTCAATTCTGAGAGATTTGATTCTATCATATTTAATTCTCATAAGTTTTCTATATGCCATTTGTGTGATTACTATTTCCCAAGCACACAAAGCTTGACTACTGAGTTCTTAGTAAATTTCCACTGACAATCTGGTTAGGTCATTAGTTAACTCATTGCCATTTACCTCACTATGGTATTTATTAGGGCTATAACATACAAAAATGTTAAATCAAGAGAGCTTTAATAGGAAGAGGATCCTACAGAACTGTGCATAGGTCCAAGAGTCTCAGCAGTCAGCTGTCACAGCATTTCTCAACATCCTGACACCAGCTCTTTGGAGTTCCTGAAGAACAGAACTCATGTTGGAAGAGCCTACCACTCCCATGGTGGCTCCATAGCTAGTACAGGGAAGGATAATCCCTATCCCTCCCCAGATCATAGAACAATGGAAGAACAGACTCCATCAGTTTATCTACAGGGAGGGAAGACTAGATGAGGAAACACCCAAGATATGCAGACAACATGCAAATTTATCCAAAGTATAAATGATTCCAAATAGTATAGGCATTTTTTAAAAATTAAAAATTAAAATCATCTACAAAATGATGTTAAAAAAACTTTGTGGTGAAATGTCAAACTTCTACTTCCAGGTGTGAAATGAGTTGTAGGATGTATGAATCAGTTTTCGGTACATAAATATCCAAGAACAGAAAAACTTCAAGCAGCATGTATTGAAATTTTCTCCTTGATTAAAATGGTTAGGTCTGTGGTGTGCTGACTCAAAGTTTCTGAGCCTGACTGAAAAGCATTGTGGAAGAAAACTGTTCACGACAAGCTAGTCAGAAAGCAGAAAATGAGGGGTATAACCTAGAGTCCCCAAAGATATACCCACAATGATCTATTCTTGTGAATAAACACTGCCGTCTTCAGTTTTTGGACCTTCCCAGGTTACCACCCCATCACCAATTAGAATGAAGAAAAACTTGGGATTTTAAGATAGTCCTTGTCCATAGTCCAGCAAAACTCTGCTTCAAGTTTAGTTTCAGAAAACTGAGGAACATGCTACCTTTCTAGAATTATTTTAATGGTTATATTTAGAATTAATTAATGGTCTAAATCAAATATAGAAATGAAAAGCACTTGATGTTTTTGCTAGATGTTGTAATAGGAATGGTGGGGCTGCGTTCCAGCTGCCCCTGCTCCCACATGGCTAGCTTATGCCCCGAAATAATTACACGGAAACTGTATTCTTTTGAACACTGCCTGGCCCGCTAGTTCCAGCCTCTTATTGGCTAGCTCTTACATATTGATCTAACCTATTTCTAATAATCTGTGTAGCCCATGAGGTGGCTTACCAGGGAAGACCTTAACCTGCGTCTGTGTTGGGTGGGAGAATCATGGCGACTCCTTGACTCAGCTTCTTTCTCCCAGCATTCTGTTCTGTTTACTCCGCCTACCTAAGGGTTGGCCTATCAAATGGGCCTAGGCAGTTTCTTTATTAATAAGAAATCACTCCCACATCAGCTAGATGTGTAATTTCATATATTTTTAAGCCTGAATTCTGAAAGTTAATGGATAGGTACATAATCTAAGAAAACCACCACCCAAGTACATATAGATATATAAATATTTAGGTAAGCATAGATGGGAATATTCATCTATAATTAAATACTTAGAAGGAACATAAACATGATACTAGATTATTAGCACAATAAAGAATATAATTACTGACAAATATGCTGCTAAAGGCTTTCATTAAAAATCATGATTGCTTACAATACTTACTTTATTGAAAACAATTTCAAAGCAGTTCATAAATTAGGATCCCATCCTGTTTCTTTAGAAAAAATATATGTTGATGTACATCTAATCCTAGAATTACCACAAGAAGGAAAACCTTGATAGCTGATATTTCTGAGGGATAAGGTAATGGATAGTTTTCACTTTCTTTTTTGTATCATGCCTTTAACAATCCAGACATTATACAAAATTATTATTAGGATGTTCACGTGTAAATTTCCTCTTAGATGTAGGTGAGAACAAGCTCAGACAACTTTCTGTGATGTGTAGTATGTTTCCATCTCCTCAGCACAGGAAAATAGCATCTCATCTAACAAAACTGTCACATATCTTTGATACCAAACCATTCCCCATTCCCACCCATGGAACCCTCTGGTCAGAGTTCTATCCTTAGAGTTTGCCTTTTTCTGGGTCACATATAAATGAAACCATAGAGTGTAATTTTTTTAAGTTCCTGAAATACTTGCGAAGTACTTCTACTATTTTGCAACCCTATAAGATAATAGTGCAATAAAGCATTTCTTATGAAGAAAGTCTTTAGTGCCTCTGGTTGGTAATATAAATAGTATATATACAAAACACATTAACACCATGATATCTACATGCTACAGTGTAATAACAGATGATTCAGCTACTGAAGACATCAGGGTACTTTTGCATCATACTAATGATCAATGCTTTACTAATTTACTTTCAGTTAATCAATCAGTTTCTATGGCAAAGATACTTAAAACATATGAAAGATAATAAGTCTGGCAAGAAGTGTTCACACTCAGTGATTGCAGGACTCCACCAAGAGATTTCTGTTTCTGAGTTGTTTCCTTTGGCATTAAGCACTCCCAATGCTTGAAAATGCCCTTGGTTGGCCAGTTCTTTCAAATATCTCTAAGTTTTTATTTCAAAATTTTTTATTGTATTCCTGCCATCAAGTGTGGGTCTGGTTTTGATTCCAAATTATCATTTATCCTGTTAATCAGGCTTTACAAAAATGATTCAAAATTCTCAGTCTAAAACCATAATTCTCAACCTATGGGTTGTGACCCCTTTGGGGGTTTCATAACAGATATACTGGATATCAGATATGTTCATTACTATTCATAACAGTAGGAAAATTATAGTTACAAAGGAGCAAAAAATAATTTTATGTTTGTGGATCATCACAACACAAGGAACTATATTAGAGGGTCACAGCATTAGAAAGGTTGAGAATCACTGATTGAAAAGTTAATTTTGTATACTAGACTGCTACATGGATCTAACTTGCGGTGAGCCACTCTACTAACCATGATACATACTGCTTTCAAAAGGGAAATAAATAAGTAAGTAATTGCGCAAGAATATTGTTCCATTCTTTCTATTTTATTTATTTGATAATTTTGCCTCTATTTAATGTTATCACTAAATTAACTGTTGATCTGTTTGCTTTACACTTCATGAACACAGAATCAGAGTAAACACGGGGCTTATTTCTCCCGTCAGATTCATGGGTTACTATACTGTGAACTAAATATTACTTTGAAATTAAGCATGGTCCTTTCAAGAAGGTCACACACTGGAAGGTCACACGTCCTATGGCTCTGATCAGATTATCAATTCTAATTATTATATATATAGAGAGAGTTATGTAGAGTAAAAATGAATTTTAGGAACAAATAAAACCACCTCATGTAACCGTAAGTTGCCCTCAAATCACTAGCTAAGCTCCTGTTGTATAAATTACTTTTACTGAGCTCAGTATTCATTTTATTAGCAGTACTCCCCTTCTGTTGGCTAGCACCTACATTGCTAACGTATTTAATAAAATCGCTTATAGATGTAGATTTTTTATGCCTTTTAAAATGCTAATGTATGGCTTGTTAAATGTTAAAGTGGTAAATAGTTTCTAGGCACTCATATGTACTAAATTTCATTTTGTAACCCTCAGCATTTGCAGAAAGAATTCATAAGATATTTGTCAAGTTGGAACCTTCATAAGCTTAGCGCTCTCAATATATTATTTTACAAAGGAAATTAAGGTAATTAGATGATAATGTCAGTGTCATATTAAACTGCCATCGTTACAGAACAGCAAGCACCCTCTTGCTAAGAGATCATGAAACATACTGTTATAAAACATAAGAACTGAGAGTTTTAGCTATTGCTACAAACTGGAAATAACTTTCCGGGTCATTCCAACTGTTCTATGTTACTCTCCACCAGACTGTTTACAACTCTTTTTACATTAAATATTTATTGTAGTAAGTGCAATTTTTTTTCCTGAGCCATTCTTGCTCTTACACTACTGATGTCCTTTATGTCACAAGAGTGTAATCCCAGAGTGAATGAAATTGGACCTGAGAATATTTTATAATATTGTATCTCATCATTACCATTGGAATCTCATCTTTAGATTTAGTTTTAGAGTCTGAAAATATATAGATAAACTCAAACAATTGTTTATATTGCTGAGAGAAATATCTAAACTGTGTATCTTTTGAAAATGATGCAGACATTCCTGATATCATTTTTATATTACGAACTCCTAAACCTTTAATAATTTGAGTCAGAAAACCAAGACTTTGAATTTGAAATGACTTATTCACACAGAAGAAAGTAGAGAAAGTAAAGATACAATAAAAATGTGTTAGACTCCTATTTACCTAAGAGGTAAGTTGTAGGTAGACCTTCCTAGTCATTCTTGGTAGAGGCATCAGTGACTAGGTAGGCAAGACCGCACTGACCTGCAAACCCATGGCTTTCACTACTTGCCTTACACAATGGAAATTATTGACTCACAGTTACAGCAGCCAGAAGTCTACGATTTGCCACTAACAGTGTTGTTTTCTTCTGGCAACTGGGAAATAGAATCTGACACCTACCCTAAGAAACTTGTGCTGATTCACTGGCAATCTTTGGTGTTCTCTGACATCAGGACCTGATTTCTACCTTCACATCCAACTCTTGATTCTCCCTGTGCATGTCTGCTTCTGCATCTATGTTTCCCTTTCTTGGGAGAATGAGTTGTATTTTATATTGAATATTGCAGGACCAACCTTAACAACCTCCCATTAGCTTCCTTTTCCAGGATTATCATTTGTGATTCTGGGGTTGAGGTTTCAATGTATTTTTGCAGGGGGTATAATTCAATCCACACCTACATGCATGCTGCCTAATCTAGATTCTGTTTCTTAAACAGATTCACCTTTAACAGTGAATTCTTATTGGGTATCCTCAGAATGGGGCCCTGTCTCTCCACCGTAAATTTCCTCAAAGAAAGAGGAGTTTGGAACCTCAGAAATCGACTCTGATAGTTTTATTGTGGGTTTGTTACCTTATACATCATTGGGACTCTATCATTAGAATTTTTACTATGTTACTTTAAGGTTCATGGAAAATTGTGGAATGCACATAAGTTAAAAAATAACTGTCAAAGTTAAGTTAATTAACATGTGTATTGTTTCAGTTACCATCTAGGGGCACCTTTCTTGCTCTAATCTTTGTATTGTATGTTAAACCTGGAGTCATTCTGTACTCCTGATACTTTGTGTTCCTTGACCTACAACTCAAAAGTTCCTTTCCCATTCTTTTTCCAAGTAAAAATGTTGATATCTATGTACCTTTGAATTTCTGAAGATTTTATATCCCAGAAGATAATAGAATTTTTCTTTTTTTCAGTTAACATAATGTCTAGGCTCATTTATGTGTGGCATGTGGCAGAAGCTTGATTTTTTTTTAGGGTTGAATAATATTCTAGAGTGCCATAGTTTATTTTCAGTCTCCTCTTTCAGTAGACAGAATATTTGAGAATGACCACAAATGATCATTCAGTGGATATGAGACTAAAACATAGTTTTTCAAAGCAATTTGTTTTTGAAATTTGTTATGGTTTCTGACCAGAAGAGGGGTTACTAAGTTACAAGTTTGTGATGTGAAATTTTCCTGTGTATGCTGTGTTTACCATTAATGAATAAAGGAACTGCTTTGGGACTATAACAAGCTATAGGGGAACAGAACTAGGCTAGTAAAACTAAACTGAATGCTGGGAGAAAGAAGGGCAGAGTCAGAGAGAAGCCATGAAGCCAGCACCAGAGAGAGTCACTGGGAACTTGAGAGGGTAAGCCACTGCCACATAACAATACACAGATTAATAGAGAAGGGTTAAATTAATGTGTAAGAGTTAGCCAATAAAAAATTAGAGCTAATGGGCCAAGCTTTGATTTAAATAATATGTTTTTTTTTGTGTGATTATTTTGGGGCTGAGCATCCGGGAACAAATAAGTGGCTTACTGCTACAAGTTTGGTCTCATATTAATTTCTTGAACACTTTATTCTGTTTTTTGGAAGAGCTGTATCAACCCATATTCCTGCCAATATCCTTACCAACATCTGTTATCTATTAAAATTATCACTTAAGAAAAACAATAACATTAGCATAAAGTAAAAGTCTAATTGCTAGGGTAATGAGCAATCCAACATGAAAAAGCCTTTCAAACATTATTTATATGAAATCTAATCAGATTTTCCTCCCCTTATTAGTATGGTTGTTTTCTGACTAATTTTATCAGTGTTTTTCAAAATGCTTTGTTTTCTTCCAAAGGTAACTTATTTGGCTTCTGCCACTTCTGTAAATTAGAGCCTGTGAGTTTCTGCTATCCAATAAACTTGCTTTCTAAATATTTCACTTCTTCCTAGGCACTCTTCCTTATGTTTTTAATCTTGTGGTTACATTTTCCACTCTTCTGGAGCTATCTCTCTTCTCAGAATTGCTTTTTCCTGGTACTGGGTGGCCAAGGCAGAAAAATAACACTTTCAATTTCAGTCTGGGCAAAAGAGAGAAACTTGGTCTCAAAATTTTTGTTTCATTCATTTTTATTTCACCCAAACTTGATGAAGAAACCACAGAAGATGGGGCCATACTTTTTATTCAAGTTTTTTTTTCTCTTTAAATTAAAATTCTGGGTTTTATTATGATATACTCACATTCACAGCATGGAATGTGGTCTTATTCACACATACTCTTTAACCTCTTTTGAATGCTCTCCAGTCTTCCTTTATCTAAATAGCCCCCACTCTTCTCTCAAGTATTGTTATTAAATTTTAAGTCTAGAGTGTGTAGGGAAGAAAAGATGATGTTTGTCTTCCTGGACCTGGCATCTCCCACTTAGCATAAAGATTTCCAGTTCCAACCATTTCCTTCTCCTGAAAATTACAGTTCATTCTTCTTAGCAATGGAATAGCCCTGAATTAAGCATACACACATCATTTTGTTATTCTCTAATCTAATGGTGAATACCTAGACCAATTCCATAAATCATCTATTGTGAAAAAGTACTACAATTACCACGAGTGTGCAGGAAGCCCTGCACTGTGCTAAATGGGTTTCCCGTATGTAACTACCCAGACAAGGAGCAGCTGCCTCATATGGGGGTTCTGTTTTTATAATCTAAGAAGCCTTCCTACTGATCCCCATAGTGGCTGCACTAATTTATATTTGCCTCCTGTATGGTCATTTGGTTTCTTGTAGGCAGCTATTCCGATTAAAGTGAGATAAGATTTCAGTATAGCTTTCATTTGTTTCCCAGATGGTCACCATTTTGTCACAGTTTTCTGTTCTATTTAAATTTCTTGTTTTAAGAATTGTCTGGGCAACTATTCTCTGTGCACTAACTGATTAGGTGGTGTGGGTATTTAATGTTTTGGATTCTTTCCATGGTGTGTATTATTCTAGGGACAGTGGGTAGCTAATAAAGATTTTCTTCAGCTTTGCAGCTATTCCCTCATTCTCTTGCCACCTTCACCGTAGAGAAATTTTTATCTTATACAATCCTAGTAATCATTTTTTTCTATCATTTCCCGGGCCTAGGATATGTCACCTGGATTATTTGAAGCTTTCCTCTGGGAATTCTAAACTTGAGATAAAATACCATGTCATCTAATCTTTCAGTAACAAAAGCTATATTCTAAGGTTTTGAAGAAATGTGCACTGATACTATTGAATAAGCATTCAGTGGATAACAACATAAAATTAAATTAAAATAAATTAAATAGACAGAACCTATTATTGCACAAAGCAGAAATTCAAACTAGTATGGCTTTACAGAGAATTGATAATGCAATTCAGTGTTTTTATAGGTCTGCCATTATTTCAATCTGTATTTGTAAGGCTAGCTTCATCTCTGGACTTGCAATAAAACAACTGCACCAATTCAGAATATCTTAGAGAAGCAATGAGATTAAGAATCAGAAATCAATCATTTCCTTTAGTTTGCATAATGTCAAAGGCAAGAAGCTCTTCTTTTGATCCACCAGCCAATTTTTCATCACAATAGATACAGTACGACCCTAATAAAATCACTAAACTGATTGCCACTAAGAAAACCGATACCAATATATTGCCTTTAGACTGACTTGCAGCTGAAAAGGAGATAGTGTCTCACATTCATGCAAATGGGACTACATACGTGATTAAATCCAAGAAATGTTGAAATGAGAGAAAAATAACAAATATGGGGTATGTTGATAAACTCTTTGTTAACCCTTCAACATGAAGGAAGATACGCTGAACAAGTGCTCCAACCATTTTTCTGAGTGAAGTGGGACAAGACAGAGAAGGGCCTAACAGTTTAGAAAGCCCAGATTCAACTCATTTGCCTGCCAGATGCATTCTTTTTTAGAAGCTAATAAATGCTTTGCAATTTTGCTTAAAATTGAGTTTCAATGTATTATCTACCCTATTAACCCTTTACCACAATGAGTGTGCATGACATGTTCTGTTTTTTTATGACTAAAAATTTCTCTTCTCTTTTAAAAAATATAACTTTCTATACTTAGGCAGTTATATTATAATGAAAAACTCCAGAAATACATATGTTTTCTAATACTTAATATAAGACAATTTATGAGCAGTTTTCTATTTCTACTCTCCAACTAACATGTGAATTTATTAGCATTTATAAATATGATAATTATGTCAATTCTGATATTCTTTTTGGGGTGTTTGTGAATTTATAAAAATCTGTTAGTAATTCATTTCAAAATTACCATCTTTGACTTAGAGGAAAGTATGGTTCCAGTAATTATACCTGTCATTTAATTTGCTTTTATTCTTCACTTCCCATATAATATGCACATTGCATAAATTCTTTAGACAGAATATATACCTACTTTTTCCTCTGAGAAATTAATTTGAACATTAAATTATAAGTATTCAACGGTCTCCCTGTGGTTTCCCTTCTTACTGTGAATCTTTAGTGATATCTTTGGGGTTTGAGTGAAATCAATTTTGCAATTTTTTGTTAATGCATATAAGCATTTCCTTGTATTCATAAGTCAATCTATACTATAGCATGCATTGTAAGGCAGAGAAAATCAGGAGAATAATCATTTGTACCTATGTCAGTGCTTTGGTGATCACTTCCTTGATTGATTTGACTTCTGAGTGCACTGTACATTGTTTACAGAGAAGATCACAGCAAACACAAACTGACCTCTAGGTCTGTGCTGCACTTCCCCTTGGTACTCAGGGGATGCTCACATGTTTCTTCTGAACACTGTCAAAGACACATAGAAAATTACTTAAGTTGCAAGGCGCCTGCTTAGAGTATTAAAATGGAGATTTCAACTAAAATGTTGTCACACTGAAACCAAAGCAGAGGTCTAAGGTGAGCTAATGATATTTAATGGTTTTAAGAATTGAACATTAGAGGAAGTCAAGTTGATTGATTTGGAGTATTAAAAATTTCCTAGAAAAGCTTAAAGGTTGAAACAGTGCTTACTAGCTGAGTGAACATCTCTTTCCAGTAAATATTCCATTACTTATTAGGGGGTAAAATTAAAAAAAATACACTAGCAGTCAGGGCATGAACTTTTCATTAATTGAACTAAAGACACACCAGGCTACGGAATTAGCATTTTCTGTACCAGCATTACATGACCCACTCACAGTTAAATATGACTACTCTCTAGATACATAAAAGAGATTGTACTAATATGGTTAGTTCACTTATTTTCTAAGTATTTAATGACCTTGACCCACCAGACACAACCATATCACAAACAAAAAACATCAGACTATATCACTTGTGTATAGGAAGTATAAAGGGAAGTGGATATAATGGATGAATGAAGCTCCATCTACCATCATGAAGAAAGTACTTGGTGCTGGTTCTACAGTTCTGGAAAAGTAAAAAAATTGTAAGTCTCTTGGCATTTCCCTTTGAAGCTTCATCAAACAGGCTGTATCAGAATATACAGGTGAAGGCAGTTAAGGTTGAAAATAAATACCTTATATAATCTATGGCTTCAGAGAACCCAAAGAGAAGACTTTCTAGGAAACAATTGAAATGATGCCTTAAAAACCAAAACAGACCAGGATTGATTTTTGTAGTAGCAAACCCGAAAGCTATGGGATTACTATTTCGTGTTCAGTAATGTGTGAAAAAAGAGAAGCCTGAAGACTGGGAAAGAAATAGGCCAACAGAAATTCTGGGATAAGGGAGAATGTAATACCTCTTTCTACAGAGAACGCTTTGACGGCTAAACATTTCAGGGTCACCACTAAAATGGCACACAAGGAGTGGTAGTTGCCTGGGAATATAGAGTGTTAATAAGAGGAATAAAGTTAAGAGATGAGAGGGTTGAATGGCAAATTCTTCAAGTACAAAGGAGGAGTAACAGGCCTGTCTTGTTATTTCAGAGAAAAGTTTTAATGAACAGATAGAACTCACTGGGAGAGTAGGCACTCCCTTTCATTGTACCTGTAATCACCTCTGGTATGATTTGAAGGCAACAAAATCTATAGTTTGAATGTTTTAACAAGAGGAATTTTAAAAAAAATGGTTCTAACCTCCACAAAGGTTAAAAGTCAGCACATAACCTTCATTGTATTTCTTATAAAGAGGGATTTTCAATTCCTGCAGTGAGGATCTGAGTGAGAATATCCCATTAGTAGGAGCTGAATGCAAGACATTCTTCAAGGTTGATCTGCAGAAGACTGTGCTGCCCAACTGCCCAGTGATCATGGTTTTTTGTTTTTAGCTAAAAAGGGAAAAAATTAAAAGCTTATAAGTTGAAAGCTTTAAAATTAAAAACTTAAAATTAAGAAGGATCTGGAATCGATTTCTTTTGATTTGAGCTGCACTTTTTCAGAAATTTCCAAATAATAGTGTCAGCCACTCATTGCCTTCTCCAGCAGTAAACAGGTTGGTTTAGGCTATAGTCATTACATCAGCTCGCATAAAGAGAAAATATGTGCATGGAAACACAAATGGACTAGAGCTACAAAATTATTTTTCTTTTGAAAATGAACCAGGTTGGCAGGCTCACTAATAAACAGGGCTGAATGCTATCTTAGTCATATGTTTGAGGTTTGGAAAACTGGATCTTGTAATAATTGCATATTGCATCTACATACTTCAAAGGAGGTTGTAAAAGCTATTATCATCAGAATGAATAGGAAAACAATTAACCGTGATTAGCCTTTTTAAGCGAAGAGTTACCTCCTTATTTTGGTATTCAGTTTGCGATCATTTTGAAATTAGCAAGGAGTTTGAATAATTTTATTTATTTATTTCTGCTTTTCAATAGCACAAAAACAAATGAGTTTCTTAACCCTAAGCATTTCCCTGAAAAGGTAGAAAATGTGGCAAGATTTATTAGTGTACAAAGCTTATTTTCCCCTAACTACAGAGCAAAGGACCAAAAAAAAAAATTCTTTCTGATGTTTATTCGACTTTAGCTTGAAACAGAGCCATCTTGAAATAACTACTATTAAATCCATTATTGTACTTTATAGTCTACCTAGAATGACTAATTTCAATATTGCAGGTCACAGTCAAAGGGGAATTGTTCCCAATAAAAGAACAACATGATTTGGCAAACATGCATTTGACGAGGCAGCTGTGATTTCCAAATATCCATCCCTCTGAGATTCGGAAAAACATCTCTCATGCTTGCCATCGCCTCTCCCTATAGCATGCAGTCCATTAGGTCACAGGTTCTCACATGCTGTCTTAGCAAAACGATGCTTTAAGACTAACTCTTTGTAAATCAAGGCCATAAACTCCATGGGTTACTGACTTGCAGTCTTATGTCTTTGCCTTGCAGGGATGTGTTGGGGTCCTGTGAGGACTGAATAGGACTGAAATCCCGTGGACTTCCGTGGCACAGTCTTAGCCTTCAGATAGTAGAATCCAACACATCCAGTTCTCAGGGAGTTTCAGCTCCTTGGAGAGGTTGCCTTCTGCATCTGTTCTTACCTATAGGGCTTAGTGACTACCCAGGAGCTGCAAACAGAGTAACCATCCAGCAGACGGGATTGTAGCTTTGAGTTCTTTGAATTGATTGCAAATTACAGGGAGTTTCTCTGTTGGTCTATGTTGTATTAAAAAAATGGTACCAACTTTTGTTTCCTCGAGGAAGAGAGAGAAATGTAACACAGAAGTTGAATTTCAAAACTTAATGTAGGGTAGGAAAAAGTCAGCTGAGACTTGCATTACATGTTGCTAAATGCAGTAAACGGTGTGTGAATAAAACTTTTACCTCTACGGCATTCAGTCTGTAGGGTCTTCACCATTCCCATAGCTGCCCATTTGCCTGCTCATAATCATTCCATATTGAAGAATTTCAGGATCAGATTTCTTACAATGTGCTTTACCATAAATATTCAAAGATTGAATGTCTTTGTCATTATTTTCTGGAAGTCGCAGTCTTCCGCATAATGTATTCTCGCAACATTTTTGACTTAATGATATAATGAAAAATGATGTATTTTTCAAAGCTAGGGCAAGGCATTCCTCCATTACAGTTCAATAGCAGCAAAAAAAAAAACAAACTTATTTTAGAATTGTAGGATAAATATATAGGTTTATTAAAAGTCTGCTTATTTTACCATTCATATGACAATTGAAACCTGTACCTTTTGATATATTTCAATTCAGTATGATTTTTTTCAAACCTTTTACAAATAATTCCCCTACAGAGAAGGCCATGTTATGATCAGAATCTGAATCATTCCTCCTAATCTTATGATTTAAAAGCTAGCTCCCAAACTGCTGCTGCTATTTCAAAGGCTATGGATCCATGCTAGCAGAACTAGGCCACGAGGGAATGGAAAATTGAAGTCTATGCCAATTTCTGATTCTAACCTGTTTTATTATGCTTACTAGGCTACAGCTATGCAAATGTCTCCACCCCCCTCTCCCAGCCCCACATGGACCCATCCCATGTCTGCACCGTCCCTCGGGTTGAAACATACCTGAAACTAGAGACAAGAGCACTTTTCTTTTTCAGTTGTATCTGGCAAGGATTTCATCCCAGTAATAAGGAATTCAGGACTGTGTTAACTCTTTAAGAGAAATGACTGCCCCCATTTAATGTGTAGCTATAGTTTTAAAATAGCAATTCACGTCATCATTTATAAACCATGAAAATCATAAATTATATGCATAAATTAAATGACATTAGTAGATTACTAGAATTTTCTAATACCACCATGGCCCTTTTCTAAAATCCACCTGTAACTCCCAAGTGTCTTTTTATGCCCACTTGTGATGAATTTAAGCTAAAGATATAAAAAACTTAGGCATGTTTTCTGTTTGACCAGTAGTTACTGTCATGTGTATTAGTGTGAAGGGAAACATATAATAATGACCTTTTCCATAAGACTTCTTTCCATTAACAGGATACAATTGATGTACTGCCATGGGTAGCATGTGTGCTTGGGGCAAAGCAAGTGCTTCCTAAATATATCTTTATTGAGGGAGCCATTATGGTGCTAGCATGAAACATGGTACCAAGGAGATTCCCAGGAATCCACAAGGATAACTAGTGAGCTAGTGAGAACTCACTGACTCTGGATTGACAATGGGGGAACCGGGGCATTGGCCCAAACTAGGTCCTCTGAAAATGGGTGACAGTTGTATGACTTGAACAGTCTGTGGTGTCACTAGCAGTGGGACCAGGATTTATCTTTAGTGCTTGAACTGGCAATTTGGAGCCCATTCTCTTTGGAGGAATCCATTGCTCCACCTAGATATAGGGGGGAGGGCCTTGGTCCTGCCTCAAAATGATGTCTCAGATTTTGTTGACTCTCCATGGAAGCCTTACTCTCTCTAAAGAGTTGATGTGTGGTGGCATGGGTGGAAAGTGGGGGGAGTAAGAGAAGGGAAGGAAGAGGGGACTGGGATTGATATGTAAAATGAGAAAAGATTTAAAAACAAAACAAAACAAAAATGTACCACATACCCTATTTCCCAGAACCTAAGCACTTTATGTTATAGAGAAAACAGGAAACAAAAAAAGTAACTGACACTGGGACTATTTTTTAGCTAGTCATAAACTAATGGTATGTTCTGACTAGTTTTACGTCAACTTGACACAAGCAAGAGTTATAAGATAGGAGGGAGCCTTAATTGAGAAAATGCTTCCATAAGTTGGGTTTAGGTGAGCCTGTAGGGCATTTTCTTGATTAGTGATTGATGGGGGAGGGCCCAGGCCATTGTGGGTGGTGCCACCCCTGGGCTAGTGGTCCTGAGTTTTATAACAAAGCAGACTGAGTAAGCCATGGGGAGCAGAGTCTGTAAACAGTCCCTCTCCATGTCCTCTGGATCATCTCCTGCCTCCAGGTTCCTGGTCTATTTGAGTTCCTATCTTTCACTTATCAATGAACTTCCAGTGACATGGAAGTTGACATCAAATAAACCTGTTCCTTTCTAAGTTGCTTTGATCATAGTGTCTCATCACAGCAATGATAACCCTCACTAGGGCAGAGGAATACCCAGAAATATTCAGTCTTCATAGTATAGCCATACATGTCTTCAGTTACAAATACATGAGGCATGTTTTGTGATGAGAATTTGTTGGCTTTGCTGTTTTCTTTGACTTCTTGAAGTTTGCAGGCAAATGGATGGAAATAGAAAACACTATCCTGAGTGAGGTAAGCCAGACCCAAAAAGATGAACATGGGATGTACTCACTCATATTTGGTTTCTAGACATAAATAAAGGGCATAGAGCCTATAACTCATGATCTTAGAGAAGCTAAATAAGAAGGAGAACCCAAAGAAAAACATATAGACATCCTCCTGAATATTAACCTTCATCAGGCGATGAAAGGAGACAGAGACAGAGACCCACATTGGAGCACCGGAC
>NW_026067917.1:10412762-10415460 GCF_014885135.2 Alexandromys fortis
AGAGACAGAAATCTTAAATAAATAAATAAATAAATAAACAAACAAATAAATAAATAAATAAAATGGAAAAAAATACATGAGGCAAAAGCGTCAAATGAAGAAGCATGGAAAGTTTTTACTGGCCATTTCTGGCTTTGAAAGTAAGAATCTACAATAAAATTAGGAATGATGGCAGGCTCTATGATAATTCATCATAACAAACTATTTCTCCGGCACCTCCACAATAATACATCAAGTTTGTCGCAGGTTTTGATCAGTGATACTGCCTTAGATACAAGTTCACATTATCATATTGCTATTTTACGTATCACTAATAATTACATTTTCAGTTATGCTACAACACCAGTAGAAAGGTAATGTCAGCACCTGGAACCTGTAGTCCACTAAAATTGCTAAACAGTATTTCATTTTTGTTGAGACAATATTTTGTTATGTTTACCAGTGATGGATGCCAAAATTGTTATTAACTTTATCCTGTCAGTCACAGTCATTCAGCAAACATGTTTCACATTTCCTGTGCACATTTTGCATGTTATGGCATGGTTCAATACAGGTGTATATATTGTGAGTTAGGAAACCATCCAGCTTTCTTCCACAGTGTTGGTTTCAGTTTCTGTTTCCATCAGCCTGGCCTGAGAATTATACTTTCTGCACATTCTCACTAACAATTCATATTATCTTTTTAATTACCATGATGCTATTGGGTATATAACAAATCTTCTTGTGATTGACACCCTCTAACAAACAAAGACACAGAGCATATTATCATGTACATATTCAACATCTTAATATCCTTTTTACTGAAACTGCTATTCAAAGAAATTACCTATTTTGAAAATTAGTTTTAAGCATTCTTTTTCATATTCTAGAGACAAAACCTATTTCAAATATGTAATTAATCACTATGTTTCAAAGTGTATACCTTGCATTTCTATCATTTTAATAACGTCTTTTTATTCTCTCTCTCTCTCTCTTCATCTTCTCTCATACATTACATCTGGACTACAATTCTCCCCCAAGCTTCCCAGTCTCTTCTACCCCTCCTTCCCGCGAGATCCACTCTTCCTCCATTTCTCTTCAAAAAAGAGCAGGCCTCTCGGGGATATCAAATGAACATGGCATAACAAGTTATAGTAAGAATAAGCTTAAACACTCATATTAAGGCTGGATGAGGCAATATAACGCAATAGCAGGAAAAATGTCCCAGGAGAGGTGAAAGAGTCAATGACACCTCCCAACTAACACTGTTAGGCACCCCACAAGAACACTAAGCTCTACAACCATAACATATATCCAGAAGATCTATCTCAGACCCATACAGGCTCCCTGACTGTCATTTCCGTCTCTGTGAGCCCCGATGAGCTCTGATAAATTGATTCTGTGGCCTGTGTTCTGATATCCTTAACCTCTCTGGCTCCTACGAACCTTCATTCCAGTCTTTTGCTAGGTTTTCTAAGCTCCACTCAATGTTTGGCCATGGGTCTCTGCATCTGCTGTAATCAATTGCTGGATGAAGCCTCTCTAATGGCAACTGGGCTAGGTACTGATCTATGAATACAGCAGAGTATCATTAGGAATCATTTCATTGACTTTTTTTTGGGGGGGGGTGGGTTAGTCATATTTGGTTTTATCCTATGTCACTGGTTTATCCAGCCTCTGGTTCCTGACCATACAGGTAGTACCAGGCATGGGCTCCCTCTTATTTGAGTGGGCCTCAAGTTGGACCAGTCATTGATTGGCCACTCACACAAGTTCTGCACCTTCTGGAGGCAGGACAAATTGTAGGTCAAGGGTTTTGTGACTGGTTTGGTGTCCCAATCCCACCACTGGAAACCAACAAGTATTTTGACTGTTGAGGTCCAATTTACCAAGTTTTTTGGTGCTTTATCTCTGCCCTCCATCCTCTCCATTGTAATAAGTATGTTGATCTACACTTGAGGCTATGATCCATTTTAAATTATCATTTAATGTATCTTGAGGTAGGCTAGAAATATTTTATCTCTACCTAGATCTATCCAGTTGTCTCTTATTCACATAGATAATGTACATTGAGGAGTTTTCAAATTGATTGGTTAATCTACCACCATAAACAAGCCACTAAACATATATACAAAGTTATTGTTCTAATGTTAGAAAATTCATTTATATATAATATATATTTTTCATTTATGTTTATAAATGAAAAAATATTTATAATGTGTTAATCATCATTCATATTTCTAGTATTGAAATTAGTTCTGCATGTATGACTTCATTCTTGGAATATATTTTATATTAAGGGATCTGCCTTTTCATTTGCTAAATCTAAATCTAGAAAATGCTTGAGTATTTTGCTTTTTAATGAGGATGGGTGTGCTTTGCATTTCAAAATTTAAATTGAAAACTCTCTAAAATCATGGGTTATTTGAATCAGAATAGGCTTTTAAAGATTTAAGGTCACGTAATATTCATAGGAATTTTGGAAGAATTATCTCTTGTCTCAAAATCGTACTGAATAGGAGTACTAAAGTTTTTGTTTTAATTTAAAAGCACACTCATGAAATTTGGTCACACTTGTGTTTCTAATGAAAACTAGTACATTATCAAGATATAGAACCTTTCAACAGATATTTCTGTATACTTAACTAAATACTTGGATCCATTTAATAACCACATGAAAAGCAAAGGCCATGTCATTCTGTTCTCTCTCTATATATAT
>NW_026067917.1:10415491-10419632 GCF_014885135.2 Alexandromys fortis
AATATATATTAGGATGTTCAACATGACTGTCATATTTAGCTCTGCAATTAGGCCTCTGGCTAATAGTGAGTTTGGTAGAAGTACAGGAGTGGGGGAGGGAGAAATCAAAACATCCTGCCCTCTTTTCCACATTACTTTTCATAGTTTGAAAACTGTTGTGTAGTTAATTTTGATTGGAAACTTTACTGGTTTGAGAAATGCCACAAAGACTATACTATACTTCTGGGTATGTCTGTGTAAAAGAGCTATTCCATTGTAACAACCCTGACCATCAATTAATTGCTTCTAAATTTGCATAGATTATTTGACTGTCATAGAAATGCAGAAGTTTCCTGTTTAGAACCAGTGGGTAGAGGGTGGAGACTTCCCTAGGACTATCTTTTGTTGTGGCCCTTTGCAGTATGTCTCAGTCTCCTGTGTGCCATGTAGTGAGCTCTCCAGGGTGGGGCTCCTCTGGAGTGTGCACTGCACCGTGGTGCCTGTCTGAATATATAGGGACCCACTAACCTACCAAACTGAGTCATATGGAATCATGGGAACTTTTTTGTGCTTCTTTCAGATTTTTACACGACATACATGAAACAGTGACTAATATATGCATAACACAAGGAAACATGGACTTTTATAAGAACACATTTTAGATAGAAGCATATATCTCTTAGTCTCTTAGTGTTTTAAAAATAGATCACCATGATTTTACCAAGTCAGTGCTCACACAATGATGTTTTCTTCTAGGAAGTGGAAGAGAACCCGAGAACCTCTGCTCCTTTACCTACCAACATCTTTGTGACATTACCATAACCACATGTGGCAACCATGCACAAAAGTTATGTGCAAAACTCCTGAAAATATACTTTCCTCATTCACTCTTTGGAGTAGTTTACTTTCCTTCCTGTTAGATACTTAATCTGCTACTGATATCTAAAAAATCACCATTGTGTTAGTTTTTCTAATTATAATCTATCTTCCATGTTTTTCTGCACTAGCTGCTACTTTGTTTGACCAATTAAAAATGTGGGTTTCTCAGCAGTAGACTGCTTATGAGGTTGATTGTTCAATTGTACTGTCATCTCATTTTATAAATCAACTTTTTAATTCGAGGCTATCAGATATAGTAACTGAGAGTGTGAACATATGAATAGTCTAATCAGCTTCCATTATGCGATTAGGTATACAAAGGAAATCAAGAAATGATATAATTTAGCTAGAATTCTTTCATTTTGTGTCACAAGTTCTTTGTGATGGCTTTTGTGGAGTATTGCTTCGATTCTATTTCCAAAAACCATAAAGCAGAAGCTGTTTGTACAAAGTATATAGAATATTGATTCACTGGTTCTGGGAATTTTCCTAGTGTCACCGGTATTTCCAGTCTGCACCATATGTAATAATGGCATGGGTATTTAAGTAAGCATTGCCTTAGATGAGCTGACTTCAGTGCTAAATCAAAGGTTGGCATGAGTAAACAGTCAAGTGCTCAAATAGTATTAGAAATATAGTTTCCTGTTTAAAAACTGCTCAGGTGAAGGTGAGAGGACAGATCCATTTTTATTACAAACACAAGGATGATTTAGGTATTGTTCTCCTATAAGAATATTAGGAAAAATAATTCTAATGTAATTTTTAATTATCTATGAAAGAAAACTTACCATAAGTCCTATTTGATTCTTCATATTTTCAGTTTCAAACACACTTGCCCCCATTAAAACTTCAGGATCTATACCTATACGATATCTCAACAGGCACAATTTCCTGCTGCCAAACTTGACAACCTGAGCAGATGCCTATGGTCCATCTTGGTGAAACAGAGCACTAAATACCTCCATCTGTGCTCTGACCTCACCCAAGACCCACACATGCATACACATGAAACAATGACAATGAAATATTTAACTATTGAAAACATTTCAGAGCATCTCTGAGAACTCACTGATGTTTCTAAAGGAGGCAGAATAGAGTGGATGATCGTTCTCTGCATTCATTTTCTGTTACCTGTTCTTTAACATAAGTGTAATCTGCACTCTTTTCAATATTACAAATCATTTATTAGAAATACTGACTAGGGGGCTGGAGAGATGGCTCAGAGGTTAAGAGCACTGACTGTTCTTCCAGAGGTTCTGAGTTAAATTCCCAGCAACCACATGGTGGCTCACAGCCATTTGTAATGAGATCTGGTGCCCTCTTCTGGCCAGTAAGCATACAGACAGGCAGAACACAGTATACATAATAAATAAATAAATCTTTAAAAAAAAACAAATCATTTATTAGAAATACTGACTAAAACTACAAGTATTTCCAGTTATCTGACCACTGGCTCATAGTAAAGCTGTTCATTGACTTTTTTATAATTGTTTTTTTTTTTTTTCTTTGAGCTGTGTATTTTTCTCTCCCTTTCTCTCCACTCCCCTTCAACCCTCTCCCATGGTCCACATGTTCCCAATTTACTCAGGGGATCTGGTCTTTTTCTACTTCCCACGTAGATTAGATCCATGTATATCTCTTTTAGGGTCCTCATTGTTGTCTAGGTTCTCTGGGATTGTGAATTGTAGACTGGTTTTCTTTGCTTTATGTCTAAAAGCCACTCATGAGTGAGTACATATGATATTTGCCTTTCTGGGTCTGGGTTACCTCACTCAATATGATGTTTACTAGATCTATCTATTTGCCTGCAAATTTAAAGGTGTCATTTTTTTTCTGCTGTGTAGTACTCCATTGTGTAAATGTACCATATTTTCCTTATCCATTCTTCAGTTGAGGGGCATTTAGATTGTTTCCAGGTTCTGGCTATGACAAACAATGCTGCTATGAACATAGTTGAGCACATGTCCTTGTGGCACAATTGAGCATCCTTTGGATATATACCCAAAAGTGGTATTTCTGGGTCTTGAGGAAGGTTATTTCCTAATTTTCTGAGAAATTGTCATACCGATATCCAAAGGGGCTGTACCAGTTTGCACTCCAACCAGCAATGCAGGAATATTCCTTCACACCACAACCTCTCCAGCATGAGTTGTCATCAGTGTTTTTGATCTGGACTATTCGTGCAGGTATAAGATGGAATCATTGCCTGAACAAAAGTATACTGTGTCCCTGTGTGGGATATTGCTTATGATTTTGTGTTGGGGACATACATTTTGAATACAATTGCCTAAATTTAGGAGATAAACCAAAAGTAAATTCAGGAGAGAGATACCTGATTTATATAAATTTATATAATTTTGTTTCTATTTTTAGATTTAATGATGATATTATAGAATTTTATTTATAATTTATCATCTATATGATAATTTTCCTGAATCATCATTACGGGTTAAAATTAATTTCCTTAAGTCAGAAATACAGGCCAGGGGTAAAGAGCTTGTTTACCACCCACAAGTCTACAGATTTAGTCCCTAAAGCACAAGAAAAAGTGACTAAATATTACATATCAATAGTGCGAATTTGCATGAGTTTCTCAGATCTACCGATATCCCTCCCAAAGTATTAGCTTTCCTTGGAGGCTGGCTAGTGATAAAGACACATGACTAGAAAACTCGAAGTCTCTTCTAGAAGCTAGTAAATAAATAATGTAAATCTATTAAAGCTAAAAAAGTCACTGTGGAGGTATAAGATTACTTTCTTGGTTTGATTTATTTAAAAAATGAAATGTCCTTATTACCTGGCAATGTGGTGGAATCTCCTCTGAGGTAAGAAGAATTTGCATAACTCCACATTGGCTATAGGTTATGTCCCATAGAAATCCACCTGTTAAAACAGTTACTCTTGATTTAAAACTGTAGTAGCCCCATGAAGCCCTTCTACTCATGTAGAAAACAACTGTCTGGGAATTTTACGGTCTAAGGCAGTGTTGGACCTAACTATACTAAATAGCTCGCTCTATAATTCCCCATTCCTCCAAACTAAATCCGAAATCTCATAGATTATCTGAGGGAAAGATGTAGAGGTTGATAAAATAGACACCTGTGCTCAGAGAGAAGTTAGGGAATTAAACATGAGTTTTGACTTTGTACTGATAGCAAGGGTGCCACCATACTAGGGCCACTGAATGTGAATGATAGTTGTGTCACTTGGGCAGTTTGTGATGTCACTGGCAGTGGGACCAGGATTTATCCCTAGTGCTTGAACTGGCCTTTTGGAGCCCCCC
>NW_026067917.1:10428765-10431627 GCF_014885135.2 Alexandromys fortis
GCTGTGTATTTTTCTCTCCCTTTCTCTCCACTCCCCTTCAACCCTCTCCCATGGTCCACATGTTCCCAATTTACTCAGGGGATCTGGTCTTTTTCTACTTCCCACGTAGATTAGATCCATGTATATCTCTTTTAGGGTCCTCATTGTTGTCTAGGTTCTCTGGGATTGTGAATTGTAGACTGGTTTTCTTTGCTTTATGTCTAAAAGCCACTCATGAGTGAGTACATATGATATTTGCCTTTCTGGGTCTGGGTTACCTCACTCAATATGATGTTTACTAGATCTATCTATTTGCCTGCAAATTTAAAGGTGTCATTTTTTTCTGCTGTGTAGTACTCCATTGTGTAAATGTACCATATTTTCCTTATCCATTCTTCAGTTGAGGGGCATTTAGATTGTTTCCAGGTTCTGGCTATGACAAACAATGCTGCTATGAACATAGTTGAGCACATGTCTTTGTGGCACAATTGAGCATCCTTTGGATATATACCCAAAAGTGGTATTTCTGGGTCTTGAGGAAGGTTATTTCCTAATTTTCTGAGAAATTGTCATACCGATATCCAAAGGGGCTGTACCAGTTTGCACTCCAACCAGCAATGCAGGAATATTCCTTCACACCACAACCTCTCCAGCATGAGTTGTCATCAGTGTTTTTGATCTGGACTATTCGTGCAGGTATAAGATGGAATCATTGCCTGAACAAAAGTATACTGTGTCCCTGTGTGGGATATTGCTTATGATTTTGTGTTGGGGACATACATTTTGAATACAATTGCCTAAATTTAGGAGATAAACCAAAAGTAAATTCAGGAGAGAGATACCTGATTTATATAAATTTATATAATTTTGTTTCTATTTTTAGATTTAATGATGATATTATAGAATTTTATTTATAATTTATCATCTATATGATAATTTTCCTGAATCATCATTACAAGTTAAAATTAATTTCCTTAAGTCAGAAATACAGGCCAGGGGTAAAGAGCTTGTTTACCACCCACAAGTCTACAGATTTAGTCCCTAAAGCACAAGAAAAAGTGACTAAATATTACATATCAATAGTGCGAATTTGCATGAGTTTCTCAGATCTACCGATATCCCTCCCAAAGTATTAGCTTTCCTTGGAGGCTGGCTAGTGATAAAGACACATGACTAGAAAACTCGAAGTCTCTTCTAGAAGCTAGTAAATAAATAATGTAAAACTATTAAAGCTAAAAAAGTCACTGTGGAGGTATAAGATTACTTTCTTGGTTTGATTTATTTAAAAAATGAAATGTCCTTATTACCTGGCAATGTGGTGGAATCTCCTCTGAGGTAAGAAGAATTTGCATAACTCCACATTGGCTATAGGTTATGTCCCATAGAAATCCACCTGTTAAAACAGTTACTCTTGATTTAAAACTGTAGTAGCCCCATGAAGCCCTTCTACTCATGTAGAAAACAACTGTCTGGGAATTTTACGGTCTAAGGCAGTGTTGGACCTAACTATACTAAATAGCTCGCTCTATAATTCCCCATTCCTCCAAACTAAATCCGAAATCTCATAGATTATCTGAGGGAAAGATGTAGAGGTTGATAAAATAGACACCTGTGCTCAGAGAGAAGTTAGGGAATTAAACATGAGTTTTGACTTTGTACTGATAGCAAGGGTGCCACCATACTAGGGCCACTGAATGTGAATGATAGTTGTGTCACTTGGGCAGTTTGTGATGTCACTGGCAGTGGGAACAGGATTTATCCCTAGTGCTTGAACTGGCCTTTTGGAGCCCCCCCCCCCTTTTTTTATTTTGAGAGAGAGATACCTTTCTCAGTCTAGATATAGGAGGGAGGGCCTCAGTCTTGTCTCCAAGTGATGTGTGATGTGCCAGGCTTTGTTGACTCCTCTAGGGAAGCCTTACCCTCTCTGAGAAGTGGTTGGGGGGCTGGGGTGGGGAGCAGTAGGGGGAACGGGAGGAGGGGAGGAAATAGGAACTGAGATAGGTAGGTAAAGTAAGAAAAGAATGTTTTTTTTTTAAAGTATTGATTTTGTAGGTCTTTCAGTGCCCACTTTCTTTTTTTCTTTATTTTTATGTTTATTTTTTAGTTGTTGAAAAAAATATTTCTGCCTCCTCCCCATTTCCCATTTTTCTCCCCCTCCTCCCACACATTGCCCCATGCTCCAACTCCCCTTCCCCTCTCCCCTCCCCCCACTCCATTCCCCCTCCCTCTCAAGAATGAAGAGCAGTCCAGGTTCCCTGACCTGCAGAAAGGCCAAGGTCCTCCCACTTCTATCCAGGTCCAGGAGGGTGAGCATCCAAACAGGCTAGGCTCCCACAAACCAGTTCATGCATTAGTATCGAAACCTAGTGCCATTGTCCTTGGCTTCTCATCAGCCTTCATTGTCAGCCATGTTCAGAAAGTTCGGTTTCATCCCATGTTTATTCAGTCCCAGTCCCGCTGGCCTTGGTGAGCTCCCAATAGATCAGTTCCACTGTCACAGTGGGTGGGTGCACCCCTCGTGGTCCTGACTTCCTTGCTCATATTCTCCCTCCTTCTGCTCATTTGGATTTTAAGAGCTCAGTCCGGTGCTCCTATTTGGGTCTCTATCTCTATCTCGATCCATCTCCAGATGAAGGTTCTAAGATGATATGCAAGATATTCATCAGTATGGCTATAGGATAGGTCATTTCAGATTCCCTCTGCTCAGTTGCTCAAGGTACTAGCTGGGGACATCTCCCTGGACACCTGCGAGCCCCTCTAGAGTCAAGTCTTTTGCCAACCCTAGGATGGCTCCCTTAATTAGGATATATACTTCCCTGCTCCCATTTCCACCCTTCCATTATCCCAACCATCCCATTCCCCCAAGCTCCCCCAATCCTCCCC
>NW_026067917.1:10443046-10444956 GCF_014885135.2 Alexandromys fortis
TTTTTGATTTTAGCCATTCTGACAGGTATAAGATGGTATCTCAAAGTTGTTTTAATTTGCATTTCCCTGATCGCCAAGGAGGTTGAGCATGACCTTAAGTGTCTTTCACTTTCTTTTATTAGGAGTAGGAAAGGGTATATTGAACGAGGTTGGGCAGTCACTGTGCCATCTATGTACTTATATATCACCTCCCAGGTGAAATATTTTCTAACATATCATATCTTTAAGGTGAGCATCCCAACCGGCTAGGCTCCCACAAAGACATATTATATCTTTAAAGCTCTGGGAATGACTTCTTTGCCCAAACCAATATCTGAATATAAACACAATTACAGGAAGTTTGAGTTTTAGAGCTATTCCCAACTAAACATCTAGTGCAATTTATTCCCACTAAGGATGAAAAATATCTCATTATGGATTACTTCATCAGCATTTGCTCATCTGTAAGAAAGGTCATTTGCATCACATATCCAGAACATAGTGGATTTTAGTTAACCGAGAAACCACCATTACACACTGTCAAGAAGTACCCCTACTCTTCACTGTGCACAATAGAAAAGGAAGCAGCTAAGGTTATCTCCTTTTTGCCGTAATTCCTGTGTTTCTTTGCTTTCTTGTATTTATTATTATTGTCTAGTTTCATCTTTCTGCTTTTACTTGCAAGAATGCCATTTTCTGACTCTATGAGGCCTCCAAACAGTTATTCCTTTGATATTCTCATGATATGATACTTTATTATTTTTTCATACAGTAAAAGGAGAACTTGTCTATGACTTAGAAAGAAATCTCAACTTATAAAAATCAATTAAAATAAAGGCAATATACCTTAGCAGATATGGGAAGCATTAAACTGAATGAAAAGTATGATTTTTCCTTATGTTGAATCCTTGTTTAGACATGAATATGTCTCCTCTTATGAAATTGCTAATTTTGGTGTTCAGGATAGGATGATAATATACTGCTCTCTACCATCTGTGAGCCATTCTCTTAGATCCTTGCCGATATGCAGTGTATCCGTTATCCTGTCTTCTCAAACTTTACATTTCCTTCTACTACTGATATTGCCATTTCATCCGAAAACATTAAGTAAGATGGCAAGAAAACATAGCTCTTATGAATGATCATAAATATCTATGAGTTATTTTCATTCTATTTGGGAGTCCAGATGGTGACTATCACAGTGACCCACAACTGGCCAAGGTATAGAGAATAAGAGCCTGCAGGACTCTCAGCTCCATATGGGGCATATTGACTGTACTGCCCCCTTCCAAGACTCAGAAATCTTTTTGAAAAGGGTGAGAAAACAGTGTCCTTCAGACACAACAGGGCAACTGCACATGTGGAATCACCTCAGTTATGGCAGCATTCACAAGCCCTGTGAGAGCTCAATCCAGGTGAAATCCCTGCATGGAAAGAGGAGGTGAATGTGAGTTCCCACCATTATCTAAGGGTCATCTGCTAGCTACTGAGAATAGGAGAGTCCATTTTCTTTAACAATGTTGTCCCTGGTAGGTCAATCAAGCTCCAAAGGAAGGCCACATACATGAATATAAAGGCTGCACAAATTGGACTCGAAGACTCAGAAATCAAGAGGGCATAAATTGGATAGGCAAGGAATGTGGGGGTGGATCTGGGAAGAGCTGGGTAACAGGATGAATTATGGTCAAAACTCATTGTAGAAAATAATAATAAAATACTGTACATATTCTGTTCCAACCTAGTCAGAATAGATGCTACCAAGAAAACAAAATATAATAAATACTATCAAGAATGCTGAGGAGAAGAATACTGTATGTTGGGGTGAAGGCGTAAGTCACGAACAAGGCCACACCAGTTTGGAGTTATGATTAATAGGGTGTTATTTATTTAAAGGGGAAAACTTACAGATCACCGTCCCAGACAACAGCCAT
>NW_026067917.1:10451525-10493163 GCF_014885135.2 Alexandromys fortis
AGACAACAGCCATCTGCACAACCAGGAAGGGAGTCTAGTCTCCGGCGGAGCAGGAAGTGAAGAGAGCAAGCAGAGGAAATAGCCGCTTTTTTAAAGGGAGAGAGACCACGCCCCAATGGGCTGGTATCACAGCAGCTATTGGTTGGAGGGGCGGAAGGACCTCCCGCAACATTGGGGCATAAATTCATTCAGCAATTGTAGAAAGCAATATGGAGCTTCTCACAAAATGAAATATGAGTGGATACAGATCTTACTATATACACCACGGTTAAGTGGATAACTAAAAAAAACCAGGTCAGCATACAATATATACCCACACATTCACATTTATCACAGCAGTGCTCATAATAGCTGAAAATCAGTCAATGCACACATAAAGGATGAGTGAGCAATAGAGAATATTGTGTGTGCACATAGATGAATATTATATAATCCTAAAGAAGATTTAAAATGTATTACTTATAGGAAAATGAATGGGTGGACCTGAAAATTACATTAACAAATTAACCAGTATCACACAAGCAAATGCTAAATGACCTCTGCCATAAGCTGAATTTAGATTTTCATAAAGTACAGGACAGTACAACTGGAACTGAGACTATATGGAAGAGAACATGGAACAGGTGAAAGGGGAGGGAGAAGTTCAGCGACAGTGCAGTAAAGTATATTTATATGCATATGAGGCCATGTTACAAAGAAATCATTGTTTTGTATAATTAATATACACTAATGAACAGATTCACAGGATAAAATAGTTAAATGTGAGCAGATTAATTACATATTTGTGTCATTTTTGTCTCTTATAGCAAATATGTTATGCCCAAGTGTTCTCTAGGTCTACCAGAATGCCAGTTGATATGTATGAATTATACAATCAATAATGTAAGAAACCCTTCTTTAATTTATAATGCTGAGGATTGTAGTTCATAATAATGTCTCAATGAGTGGGTTGTAGCTTCTTTTAGCATGTTGTGATAAGTAATTGTGGAATGATAGACATAATTTTTGGTCTCAAAGTTGTCATCATTTTATTTTACATATGTGGATGCATCATAAAAATCATGCATTATAACATGAAGATGCAATGATTTATTTTTTTTAAAATAAAATCATTTCATGGTGGTTTCTTCTAATATGATTGTCTACATTAAAATTGTAGTATGGCATGTATAGAGATCTATAAGGGCCCTTAATTTTAATCCTCCACTAGATGTAATACACTCTATAGTCATAACCTATAACCACATATGAAAGAGGAGTCCAGGAATCATTGCTTCTATTACCTTCAAAATCAAGTTTCTTCTGAGAAGTAAGCACTAGCTATATATTAATCTATATCAAAGTGCTCAATGAGAGTTTTTTTTTGCTTTACATTTAATTTAACAAAACCTAGTGTTTTGTTGTTTGGTGTCTGGTCACAGAGTTAACAGAGGTCATTTCATTGCAAATTTCAAAATCTGGCTTTCTGACATGACAAAACTGGGTAGATAATTACCACTAACACAAGATTATTTTCTGTTGTTCTGTGTGGACCAGAAATAAAAACCTTCATTTAGTGGCAACTCTTCAAAAGCACTACTTAAGAGTCATGATCATCTTCCAGTTATTATGTGGTGTGTACTGAATCTCTAATAAAGTCAGTCTTTGAAGGGAAAGAAAGCCTACATTTTATGTTCCACAGCTAATGAAGATTCAATTCAAGGTTTTCACACTGATTGCAAGTACAAAGGCTTTGTTAGAACAACAGCCTCACTCTTTGGAGACCACAGTGATGCTTCTGTTGTGTTTCACGTGCCTTCTGCAAATTGGACAAAATTGATGGACAATGACTTTTTGGTAATGGTGCAAAATCACAAAGCTATTCACTTCATTCTAATGTAGCTTGTCATATTTTTCAGGCTTAAAAAAAGAAACAAAGTCTATGTGCACTGTGTGATATATTCAGATATCTTAAAAACATACTCATAGATGATGCTTTGTACATAAAGGATGAAAGTCATAAAATTTTTACCAGTAAATAGTGGGTTTTCAATTGAGCATCCTTCAGGTTTGAGGAGTTCAACAAAGTGAAGTAGAATGAACTTATTGGACACTAGTGAATTGTGTGTAAATTATGGATTAGTGTATGAGATTTTGCATTGGAAAAAGTGAATGAGATATTTCTTCATTTAAGGGGTGTTTATGAAGCCCCCAAAAGGAAGGAATATTCTGTATGTGCTTTAAAATAAAAGATTTAGAATTACTACCACAGCTATGATTCAGTCTCTCAGAGAAAGAAAGAAAGGTAAGTGTGCAAACGGTGGGCTTGCCATACAAAAATGACCAAAGAATAAAATTGCTAGTAGTCAAAATCAAAAATGAATACCAAAACAACATTAATGGCAGACCTTAGAAATAAAATAAGGACCCAGAAGCTATCTCCAATTAATAATCACTCACAAATAAAAAACTAGTGTTCTCCAATGGAGTGTAGCTGAGGATACATATCACTCTTAAGGGAACACCATACATCCAGCGGTAGAGGACCAACACAACTAACTCAATGGTATCTTTAAAGATTCTTTGTTTCATAATGTTTTGTCAGTTTTCTCTTTTCTTTCTTTCTTTCTTTCTTTCTTTCTTTCTTTTAGTATAGATCCTCCTTGTATAAGTATTATATCAGTTTTGGGTATTTGGGGAATTCCTGTGTTTGTGTGTTCTCTCTCTCTCTCTCTCTCTCTCTCTCATATCCTGTGCTTTTCCTTTGTCTATTTCTTCTCTTTGATTTGTCCTCATTCTGACATGTCTGTTTTTACTTTATCTTATTTTAGTATTATCATTCTTTAAATGACTTTGTTTTCTTCCCTAAGAAAGGACAGAAGGAGAGTGAATAAGGATGTCTGTGAAGTTGAGAGGCTCATGGAGGAGTTGAGGGAGGAAAATCCTTAACCAGAATATTTGGCATGGAAACAAAATTATTTTCATTCAAAGGAAAAGAGAAAAATAATAGAAGGTTGGGATAAAAAAGAATGTGTTTTTTTTTTTTTGCAGTAAACAACTAGAAGCATCTTAATTAATTCTCACTGCTAATTTCCCTAAGATCACAATATATTCAAAGTAAGTATCACTGTTACCCCACAAGACCCATCTCATCATTCAGGATCTTATGTACTACAGCTTAATCAGTGCATGGCTTTCCTACTTACCTTGTTTTAAAAACCTTTTATCCTTTTTATTATTTCATTAAAGCTCTAAGTCTAAATTTATTGTCTCTCACAAGGCATTAACAAATGATGTGTAATTGTTCTTTTAACTTTTCTTCCCCCAACTTACCCCCACGGCATTTAATCGTGAATCTTCTACTACACTGGGTCCTCTTGTTAGAACTGCTTTTCTTTCCAGAAATAAAAGGATCATATAAAAGGTGATGTTGTTATCAGTCTAATAATCATTAATATCTAATATTGTATTTAGTGACTCAGTAAAGAACTGGATGCAAAGGCAGTTGCTGTTGCTGAGTGGGCAAGTTCACCACAGTGGAACACAATGATTCTTTTCCATAAATGATTATGAACACACACACACAGAATAATTCTTTAGTGAAGGGCAGCAGGAGACAATAAGGTTTACACTGGCACAAAATAAAGAAATTGATTTCCAAGAGGAAGAGTGAGATTTAGTCAGTGAAGGAGGTGAAAACTGGAAAGGATTGTTGAGTCCAGGCTTTGAGAAATGGCTATGATAAAAGCAATGTCTCTGCATTATAAGAGAATCTATGGAAATACAACTAAAACTTTAAAAAATGGTCTTGAATGTAACTTTTGATTCTAAAAAGCTTAGAATTATATAAAGAAAGAAGATAAAGAATCTGGCGGTGAACATCCAAAGGCAAGAAGAAATCACGTTTGCTTCTCTCTCTCTCTCTCTCTCTCTCTCTCTCTCTCTCTCTCTCTCTCTCTCCATGGGCAAATAATATGATTTCTCTACAAAATAAAATTCCTTAAAAGAGGAATGCTGGGATTCTTGATGTGATTTCTGCTTTATTTAAAATGAACTGAATGTGATTTTCCTGCAATATGTATCATATATACAGTTTTATTCATGACATATAGTAAAACAAAGTTTACATGGTGAATTTTGCTTTTAATTTCTGCTAGTTATTTATATAGAACTTCACTCTTGAAATAATTTTAACCTCTCTTTAGGCAAAATGTTGATTCATAAACAATAATTTAATGGTTTGATTCCTTATTTTTCCTGTGCATGTTATTATCACCCCCTAAAACACAGTCTTCATGATGGGACTGCAGTTCAGTTGGTAGAGTGTTTTCCTACCTCTCACTAAGGCTATCATCACATACATTATCCATCATCATATACGTTATGCATCTAATGCACATCTGAATTCCAGCACTAGGAATGTGGAGACAGGAGCCTCAGAAATGCAAAGTTATCTTTAGCTACATGAAAAATTTGAGGCCAGTTTTAAATATACATGAGATAGTGGCTCAAAATACACATCTCACATCGCTGAGAACAGTAATGTTACACAGTCAAGAAAACTATAATGAAGTTCCCTTATTAAAATTCACAAAGGAAACAAACTACTGATTGGCTTAGTAATTTATTGATTATATCGTGGGCCTTGAAACTATGACCTTTAGACTAAATGGAGCCTGCCATTTGTTTTTGTCAATAAAACTGTACTAGTACACAGTGCACCAATTTGTCTAGGTGTCATCCATGGCTACTTTCACATCTATAGTGCACTTGGATTATTATTAGCAGGAACCACAGTGTAGATCATATGACAGGAACATTTGTTACATATTGCAGAAGAAAATGTTGCACTTACTTTACAACTTTACTTATCAACAGTACCAATAAATGTTAACCATCCGATTATGCTTTAAATATCTATGTCTTAGTTACTTTTCCATTATTGTGTTAAAACACCAAGAACAAGGAGACTTATAGTAGAATGAATTTAGTTCGTACTTAAAGTTTCAGAGGGTGAGTCCATAATCATTGTGATAGGAGACTTGGCAACAAGTTGGCAAGCATGGTGCTGGAGTAGGGACTGAGAGCTTATATCCTTATCCAAAAACAGAAGAAAGAGCAGTTAGATGGGAGTACCACAAGGTTTTTAAATCAAAGCCCACCTCCAAAGACACATTTTCCCCAAGGCCACAACTCCTAAGCCTTCCAAAACAGTTTCAACCACTGGGGAAGAAAGCAGCACACAGATATATGAGCCTATAGGCTCATTCTCATTAAAATCATTACATTTTACTTCCTGGCCCCTGTAGACTTATCACCATATCATAATACAAAATGCATTTAGTTCAACTTCAGAGGTCCCCATAGGTCTTCACAGTCTAAAATCTCTAAAGTCTAAATCTTTTCTGGGACTCAAGGGAATTTTTCGACTGTAATAATCTGTAAACTAAAAAAAAATACATATTACCAGCATACAATGGCACAGAATATACATTTCCATTCTCAAAGGAGGAATAGTGGTGTAGAAATAAACAAAACAAAAAGCCAACAGTGAAAATTCCAGATCCCGTAGTTCTATGTTCAATGCCAAAAGGCTTAATTGGCTCTTCCTTTCCAGATTTGCCGAGTGTAACTTCTGTCTCTTCGGTTAGTTTTTGGTTGGGCTGTTTTCTGTTTCCCTGGCAAGAATCATATGGCTCTGGCTTCTCCAAAATCTGGGACCTCCAACACAATCTAGTTTTTACTGTTGCATCTTCATGCAAGGATCTCTCTGTACCTCCAAGGAGGGACTTACCCAGTCACATGAGTAGTCTCTCCTTAACCACAGGACTCTGAAGGCAGAAAAGGTGACTGATGCTGCCAAGTCCAGCTGCCTGCTTGCTATGGAATCTGGCCCACTCCTTGAGTTACTTTTGCATACACTTAGATTTGTTGTTGTTAGGAACACAAAATTCCACATGACTTTTTCTTTTACAAGTTGCGGGATTAGTTGTGTGTGTGTGTGTGTGGGGGGGTGGTTCTTGCCCTGAGGACACCATTCCCTTTATTCCATTCCATTTTAGGCCTTTTCTCTTTCTCAGCACAAGCCTTATTTCCAGTGTTAAATTTCCTGATGCTGGCTTCCTTTTCAAACTACACATCTTATATTTCTTTGGTCTCCCTTGCTCTTTTTCGTTGCTGACCTTCGTAAGAGCGATCACTAAAAATCACATGACAGAATCGATATCAATGTCTTAAAGTCTCCTCAGCCAAGGAAATCAGTCCCAAATTGTTTTAGCCTAACAATTCCTATCTTATTCATAGGAATAAGATATATTTGTAGTAAGTATAGGGAAGTATAATTCTCACCCCTCATCAAAGAAGCTTCTTTTTACAGTTGGTGCAGACTATTACAAAGATCCACAACTGCCCAAAATGCAGAGAATAAGCGACCATGCGGTTTTCAAACCTACTCCAATTGGTCCATCTAGAAGACAAACCCTCTATGTAATGCTCAGGTATACATTGTAGAAGAAGGAATAGAAAGACTTTAAGAACCAGAGACCAAGAATTTACTATGACCCTGTGACATAATGACTTCTATACATGACAGGAAAACTGTCCCCATGATATCTCATCAATGTGGAGGTCTGACAAGACCTGAAAAATTGTAACACCAGTTGACAGGGCAACATAGACAGGAGAAGTTAGGGGTGATAAGAGAGAGAGAGAGAACAATTCCAAACAACCATGCTGAAACACATGTAAGTATAAATAACACTAACTAGACTAAGTAGGACACATTTGCACTAACAATAAAGAAGAAGATGTCATGAATTCAACTGGTAATGGGGACATGAATGGGAAGTGTTAGATGGAGAAAAGAGACAGGTAGAAATGTTGTAAATGCTGTACTCATATATCAAATTATCAAAAAAATAAGAGAAAACTCAGCAAAAGTGAGATGACTTAACTTGTCCATGATTATACTTATGAGTAAGTAATAAAATTTGTTTACAACTCTGCACTGAAACAATATAAAGATTAATCAGACTAGTCATTTATTTAATTCAAGGATACCTACTCTCTCCCAAAAATAGAATTTGGATTCATATCCCTTAAAAGCTGAGATATATCTTCAAATATTGGTCTTGAATTCTTTTCCTGTGTTTTCTCTCACAAGTTGGAGTAAGAAGAGCAAATAAGAGAACCTGAATAGCTATCGTTTTTCCTGAAGATTAATCGGGAAATACTATTTCAGGACAAAGTAATGTTTTTAACACATGATTATTTTTTCCTCCACCAAAGATTAGGAAATTAGGAAAAATATTTCCCACATTCAATTATAAAATAATTCTTATTGCAATAAGACCAACACAGTAATTGAATGGAGAAAATGAATTTATATATTATTATAAACAGTTTTGTTTTTATAAAGCCTACAAAAAAATCTCAGGTTTTATTCATACTGCACTCAAATTGTACACAGAAAATCAAGAAATCAACAGAATTAACAAGAAAATATATCTTAAAAATAGTATACCTGAGGATCAAGGATTGTGGGAAATTCTGAGCAGAAACTAAAAGATAACATTTACCCTTCCCATGACTATACTTGAATAATGTGAAATTATCAATCTGGAAATCTAATGTAGCAAGATATACTCCTGAAGGCAAGGAGAATGCCTGATTTTGTAATATTAGTCCATAATAAATTTCTAATTCAAATACCCAGACAAACTCTTCTGTTAATGTACATACATTTTTGAACCTACAATTTACACAGTGGGAACCAAAGGAGTGCCAAAGTAAGACCAAAGAAGCATGATACAGTCAGTATCCTTAAGGAAACACATCACATCAAATGCCTGGCAACAACTCTGCCCAAATTCAGAGCTTTAATTCAATGGACAGATCCTTCTAGAATATTAGGAAGAGACATGCAAAATGAAAGTCAATACAGGAGATGGTACTTGGCATGGAAGCTTGAAGACCCGAAGTCCAATCCACAGAACCCACATAAAGGAAAGAACTTACTCTACAGTGCTGTCTTTGCCTTCCTCACATTTGTCTTGGCTTACATGTACCTCCGTGCTCACATCGTTCTTCAGCTCCCCTCTAATTAAAACTAATTATAAAGAAAAAAAATTGATATGCTACTCTAGTAAATATTTCTAGATCCAGAGTATCTAAATACATCTGAGGAAGAGAGATTTATAATTCTTTCTCTCAATTACAATAAAATGTAGACATAATATCTGTTGTTCTATTACATTTTAACATAAACATTATGAAATGGCCAATTATAAATCACAGCCACCTAAAAATTTATTTCTATTATATTAGTAATAGAAACAATATATTTATATTTTTGAAGAATTTTGAAGTTGATACATATAGATATGTATAATTTAATAAAAATATAAAAAAATGCATACTTTTTTATACTGGGGCATCTTGAATTTTCAAAGTTCTAGGAATCTTGTGAGTAAAACTTTGATCTTTGGTTTTTCTGAGCTTTAATTCACTATCTCTTGACTTTGATATTAGTTTCTTAATCCTTCTTTTAAAGAAACATAATTATTAAAATGTCAAACACATGTTGAGCATTGCGATTCACCCTTCTCATTCCCCACTTGGGAAGAAGAGGCAAGCTTGTAAGTTCAAGGCTAGCCTGATCTACACAGTACTTTCCAATACAGCAAGATACATACATAATAGGATGCTGTCATGAAGAAAGATTTATAACTCAATAGGATGCTTCAAGTACAATATTTTAAAATGTTTAGTTCTCTAAGACATGCACAATCCTCTCTCCTTTTTTGTTTTTCACAAATCTTTCAGAGGAAGAAAAGCAATGATTCTTTAAAAACATGCTAATTAAAGGGCAACTGTTGACACATCTTACAATACTCGTGTTTTCCCAGTCTGTAAGGCTTGACTTAGAAATTTTCCAAGATGAAAAGAATGTTTCATTAACATATAAATGAATATCTTTGGTGCTGTATCAGTTTTTAGAGCACACTTACCACTATTATAATTCTAGAACATTCCTGTATTTTTTCACAGAGATGTTTTTAGAGAAATGCTTCTGTTGTGAGTGGGGAGCAAAGAGAGTCTGCATAACACCACTGTATTACACCATAATCTTGTTCAGATTCTAACAAATGGGACTCTTGACTATTGCTTATTATTTCCTGGTTTTTATATTTAAAAACTTTAAAATAAAATATCTGTTTCGTGGCCCTTGAGGGTGCCATTAAGTATAACTGAAAAGCAATTCAAAAATTCTATAAAGTTCAAAGGAAAAAAAAAGCCATCCCTGTGGTTGGTGTAATTTACATTTCTTAGATGAATAATACAACTCAATTCAATAATATATAACTTTTTCAAATATTTAAGTGTTTATTCACTCCTCAGAGCAATAAAAAAAAATGACTCTGTCCCTGGACCTAATAACATGACATGGAGATGTTCCACATAATGAGTAACAAGATGGTGTCTCTCAATAAATTACCACGAATATCCTATAATATCAAGGCTGCTCTTGCTAGCCTCAATGAGGTATCTGTTTATAATATCCCTAAAGCTGTCTGAGGCATTGAAAGTGAATAGACAGGAGGGGAAATAATGGGGCAGAAAATTGCTAAGCTTTAAAAAAGATCTTTTCTGTTGCAGAGATTTTATATGCGTGATTCACATACAAAAATAAATTAAAGAAGTGTGTTTGTCTTCATAGTTCGGGTGTCCATTTTAGGGTGGACGGTGGCAGGTTTGCTTAAAATTCAAGCTCCAGCACAAATAAAATATCATAAGATAAAAACACTTGGGAAATTAGGATTAGACCAGCAGAATGTTTTAAATTACAGCTACCAAATGCTGCTATTTGAGGGTCAAGAGAGGGAAGAAATACCACTTTGGGGACTCATGCAAGCAGAAACTCTCTAATTCAAATTCCAGCATGGTTCTTAGACCTTTGGAGGTGGAATGGGAGCTTTTCATCTAACTCTTACTTTCAAGGTCAGAGGAGTGTTGTGTAGGTCAGGACGATGAGTTTGGCTGTTGCTGTGGTAGGTCTCCACATCACATTGCTGGAGGTTTGGCACACCATGGGGCTCTGTCAAGCAGTATGTCCTGGAAATCCTGGATAAAGGCAGTGGCAGAAACAAGGCCATCTCTTTGCTCTGACTTCCAAAATTTGTACCAAGTTGCCAAAAGTTTAGAGTGGAGAAGAGACACAGAGAGCTAACCCTTGTGCAGGCCTCAAACTTTTCACTGCTTTTCAAAATCCAACTCTGTCAAGATTTAAAAAGAAATCCATGCTACTTTATAATTTGATGCTAAACCTAGATGGAACCTATTGTAAGGCTACGTATTTTATTTTTGTATTTTTTTCTTAGTTTATGTTTCTCTATACAAATATCATTGATACTAATATGAGACATGACATCATGTTTTAAAGTAGCAGAATGTCAACCAGACTGTCAAGTAATATTCACACGAATGAATTGTTTTGGATAGTATCATTTACTCCACAAGAATCTTTGTAAGTACCTTCAGTCCAGCAATTATTCAATGCAAAGTAATATAGTGTCCTATGGTTTACAACACAGTAAACATATCTTTCTTGTTACATTACTATACATTCTAGACTAAAATTGCTATATCCATACACACACGCTCAGTCACATATTTACATTATAAAATGTACCTGTGTTAAAATAGTTTAAATTCCTGTGATTATTTTATTCATCTAATAAATTCATGTTTTTCTAATTTACATACCATAATCAGAACTTGACAGGTAGGTCTCTGTTTACTGGAAGCCTTGCTTAGATAGAGCTATGATACTGCCAGATGTCATTATTAAGTTACAGAATCAGTCTGTTGATAGCAAGATGTGACACTTCTTTGCTGGTGATTTCACCAAATCCCACACTCTACAAAGGGAGGGAGTGAATTGTAAATCAGCATAGCACCCATTTTCTTCCCCAAGTATATGTACTATGCCCCCTTCGTAAAATCTAGAATGTCTGAATTCTGAAATACAATAGGTTCTTGGGCCACAGAATAAACAAACTCAGAAGCATTTCTATTACAGTATACTTCTGCCATGTGTGTCAATGGGCACAGTCATTCATCTTAAAAATAATGACTTTCCCATCTATCTAAAGGCACCTATCCTTTGTAAAAAGAGATGCCCTTCTGAATGCCTGGAAGAGTGGTTAAAATTTTGTTGGTCATTGGGCTTCTGCCTATTGCTTCTGGGAATTAAGTGTTGGTTATCGAATTTTAAGGTATATGCTTATTAGGAACCATTTTCCCACAATTTCTCTCACCTTTGGGTTAAAGTAGGGTACTGTTCCCTTATTGGACATTATAAATGAAGTCTTGATAATCCATGAGCTGCTTCCACATGTGAACCATTAAGAGTGGTAGTTTTAAGATAATTGTAAATGATAATAATCCTAAATGCTTGTGAAAAATTTAGTTTGATCAGTCTTACTTTGTCAGTGTCTTTATAGGAACCAAACTCTGTATTCTCATAACGTTCGAAAATGATACCTATATACAACCTAATTTTAAAACAGCAAATGAAATTGCATATGAAAAAAATAAAGATGTATCGTCGTAAGCCACATATTGGCATGAAATTTACCAGGTTCCAGCCTTGACAAAATTCGCACATTCCAGAGTAGAAGCATGAGGATTAGAATTATTAAGTAAAAAAAAAAAAAAAAACAGAAATATGTGATAGTAATGCTACCATGATTTTACCCTAGCTTTATAGACCCATATAACCATGCTCTTCCACAAATAGCTACTTGAGGTTGGGAAAAAAAGGTTATTCAGAATATGGATGAATAATCCAAAGACTAGTTTACCTAAGTTTATGTTGGCTCAAGAAATGACCTCAAATATAGTCAGTCTCACGAGAATTTAGAAGTTGATTTTCCCTACTCAGAGATGGTAATTTTTATTTACTGTTAGCATCCTACAATTGTAGTTTGTCTAATAAAATAATAGTTTCTGAATTAGACTAAAATTTAGACCAAGAGAGTCAGCAGAATTTATTGGTCCTTTTCAAACTTTGTCGCTGAGTTGGTAGTTTTATATTTATTAGTAGCAGCTCCTAAATATTTTCTTTGTACTCATGCAGGATTCTTGTAAAATGATAAATTAAAAGTTTTTACATGTTTACTCTTATTTGTTGACTTTTATAGAGTACAAAATAAAACCCTCACAAAAATTTTAAACTGGCCACGACCTAATGACATGGTAAGAAAATCTTTTATAAATCCTAATTACAGAATAATTATTGCTAACACTTGAAGTAATTTATGATATAAATATTGAGTTATAGAATATTAATGTAAGAATGGATATAAATTTGTGTGTGCATATGTATGTGTATCATCTTTATACATGTTTCTAGTGCAGCACTGTGCTGGAAAATGCAATAGAACAAAATGAGATTATTGCAGACTTTATCATCTTACTGGAAGAAACTGACCATTGCAATTTGGCTTTATTAACCCTAATAAAAGTATATTATACGTCTTATTAAAACAGGCAAGAATGATGATTAACATAAAGTCAAATTCAGAGACCTCAAGAATTACCAAGTTAATATTAATTTAGTGAGTATAGGAGCCGTGTAATTCCCCTCTGCCTCTCTCGGGATAGCTTACGGTTAGGACTAGAGTAGACAGAGTGATTGCACAAACTTTTATTTTTGAACCATTATAAGAAAGCAGTCCCTGTATGCAGTTGCTCCTTCTCATTGAACTGGGTATGGTAAACTCAGCATCATACACAGGATGTGACTAATCAGTAATTATTTCCTCTGACTGCTGGAAACCCCTGCTGGTGCCTGGCATTCCAGCACACTTGGAAAGGATAATACAAGGGTAGTCTCCTAATAGACTCGTAGGGGTCTATAATTTCGCAGCTAGAAAGGGCATGAAAGGTCATCATCCACTCCCTAAGTACAGATAAGGAAACTGAAGTGCTAAGTTCTCTGTGGCCTTCCACAAACTCTAATGGGCTAGTAGTGGCATATATTTCAACCCTGAGTACATGGTTCCCTAAGTGGGTTGCCCCCAATCTGATAGGTCTCTGTCTACAGACACGAATCTACGGCTCATTCACCAAACAGCAGACAAATCTCTGCTGGCCAGACTCCCACTGGTCCTCA
This sequence comes from Alexandromys fortis, assembly GCF_014885135.2. Lineage (NCBI taxonomy): Eukaryota > Metazoa > Chordata > Mammalia > Rodentia > Cricetidae > Alexandromys > Alexandromys fortis. The sequence continues at coordinate 10,464,682 of NW_026067917.1, forward strand.
TCCTATAAACCAACTGTTGTTTTTAGCTCTCATGGCAATTAAAGGAGAGCGATTGAGGTAATTCAGAAAGTACTTTCTCCTCCAAATATATTTTTTCAAAACAACCTGTTAACCACTGGCTTAAGGACAAGGCCATTTTAAAGAGCAATGATAATGTAGGTTTCTAGCTGATAAAGCTATGATATATTGTCACGTAACATTGCATATCTTTTAGAACCTAGCGAAGCCATGACCTGATGTTACGGGAAACTTTGAGACTGCGTTAATAAAATTTGCCTGGGATCAGGAGGGAAAAGCCAGTGACTCTTTAACAAGAATTAGCCATAGAGAATAAAGAGGACACAAAGACATGGATAGAGAGGCTTAGGAAGTAGTAGGGAAGGACTTAGAGATTCAAGGTCCTCTTTTGGTCTGGTATATGTGGAGACATGCTGGGTCTCGAGTAACAAAAGAAAGATCACTCGGTTAATCCTTGTCTGCTTTTTTGATCTATCTGGTTTGTGGCTCAACATCTAACTTCCGAGTCTTTACTCATAATAGAAGAACATAATAGAATAGATAAAAGCAACAACCTGACGTCTGGATCAAGTTGCAGTTTTACACAACTGGTATTTACTCATAAAGGACATTTTGGAGAGATTTTATTTTCCAGATTGGGAAACTGTACCTGCAAAGTATTTGTTATCCTCTTAGACTGTGTATAGAGTCCGTCACGAAGAAAGCCTACATTGTGCTTCACCCAGGATTTTATTATGGGAGGATTATTAAAAAGATGAAAAATGGTTTGTAATCTTTGAGTCTCTATACTATACAAAACATTTTTTTACAGTGGGAAAACACACTGTATTTTCTAAGCAAAAATAAAAAGGCCAACATGAGTGTATTGACATATTTTATTCTCTGAAAGATGTTAAAAAAACACTTTTGCTATACTTTTAATTTTTAAAAACTTGGATGATTTTGAAAATGTTTTTTTTCTATCATGAGTGCAAAGTTCTGCACATTGTGTTAGTTTTCCTTAGTCTTACTATATTCCTCTAACTCTATCTGTTTGGGACTACTCGTGATCCTTCTAATCTAGACACATTTCCCTCGGGCTTCTTATTAAAATACATATTGTTTTTAGTAAACTATATTCCTTTGGCTTGTTATTCCTGAAAGTTATATAGCTTCTTCAAATTACATATTTAAACCCATAATATCATTCATAAATTTTATCCCTGCCTAAGAAACAGGATATGAAATAGACTGGTGTTCCAGAGGAACTATTCCATCAAGTCATGGAAGAAAAATCCAGTCATTTACTGCTGGCGTGGGCCGCAATTCCCTGTCTGCACATTTGAATGAAATGCAAATTTTGATTACGTATCTTAAAGCAACCTTGGAACTTTACTTTGTAGAAAATGGAATTAATTCTGAAAATATAATGTTCACTTCATTAAATTTTGAAACTCAAGTGAAATGACATAAAACAGTTGTAATTATGCCAGAAACATGTATCTGCGTCCACAAAGTCTGAAGTTACTCCTTTTTGTTTTACCTTTCTATTATTACTGCGATAAAACATCACGTCCGAGGCAACTTAGAGAAGTTAAAATTTATTTCGGCTTATAGTTCCAGGAGGTAAAACTGCAATATGAGTGAGCAGAGGAAGTAGGTAACAGACAAGGCAGTCGAGCAAGAGCTGAGAGCGCATCTCTTAAACCACAAAAAGGAGGCAGAGAAAGTGCAGTTGAAGTTATGAAAGTCTTTAAAATCTCTAACCCTACTCGTAGTGACAGTCTTTCTCCAACAAGTTCACATCTTCTGAGCATCTCCAAACAGGACCACCAACTGAGGAACAAGCATTTCTAGTACCTGAGATAATGGGGGACATCTATCATTTATACCACAACAGTTTTATATCCTTTTCGTTTTGTTATTCAAGGCAGGATCTTATACAGCTTAAGCATACCTGTGTAACCAAAGGCAATATTGAATTACTGACCCTTCTGCATCACTTTTCTAAATTTTGAAATTACAGATTTGCCTCCCAAATGTGATTTGGAAGTTATTACTTTAAGAAAATTGATTAATTTTACACTTATGGATGTCAGGGTTATGGCAGAATTTCAACCAGTTCAAAGCATACTTCATGTAAGAGTACTTGGTTCATCAGAAACCCCCAGCAATCAAGGAAGAATAATTTGAGAGTATAGAAATCTTGTCTGTTTATGGTGGTTTACTCGAATGATAGGTTAGAATGCTGTCTTAGATAGTGTTCTACTGCTGTGAGGAGATACCATGGCCACAGCAACTATTATAAAGGAAAAAACTTGAGGTTCGCTTACAGTTTAGAGGTTTAGTTTACTATTAACGTAGCAGAAAGCAGGTACCCCAGATAGACATGGTACTGGAGAGGTAGCTAAGAGTTCTACATAAGGAAAGGCAGGCATCAGAAATAGAGTAAGCCACTGGGTTTGGCTTGGGCTTCTGATACCCCATTGCCCATGCCTAGAGACACATTTCCTCCAAAAAGGTTGTACCTTCCTGTTAACTCTACTTCCCAATGATCCAGCGTTGAAATGTATGCACTATGGAGGCCAATGCTATTCAAACCACCACAGGAATGTTGTATCAAAACATTCCATCAACCTATTAGTATAAACTTCCATGAATACATTTAATATTATTTAATTTAAATTTTCTTTTTCCATGGATGTAAACAGGAGATTGAAGCACATCGGGTAGTTTGGGGACAGGAAGGGACCTTTGATTCTTGCCCAGAAGCCTTAAATATCTGGATGCAGTTTGGCCAGGGCTAAGAAATGCCAGAAGGGAGATCTGGACCCTGCTATGGCTTCTGTTATCTTTTTTCTCATTTATACAAAATAAATGAACTACACTGTCCCACAAATATAAAACATAACCAAAACTGAGAAGTACTTGGACGCCTCATGCTAGATGACTGTGCTGACTGGCCCCTGTCTCCTTCCTCACTCTAGTTTCTGCCTTAAAACTTATAGCAACTCTTGAACTAACAGACTGATGTTAGACGACTACCCAGAATCTGCCTGTGCTGTGAGGAACATCTGCATTATTCAAATAAAAGCCTTGTCTAAATGCATTCTCCTGTTGTAGCTGGAATTCATTTTTGGCCTTCATGAGACTAATAAACCAGAAGTCACTGGCTTGGTATGGTACTGATAGCCATTGAATTTGTGGGTTCCTAGCTGTCAGAGTTATACTCTCCTGGGGTAAATAAGTTTCATTGACTCTCAATCAACGTCATTTCCCCTTGTTTCACCAAGATAGTGGGTTTTACTTTTTCTATCACTTCGAAGTTTTACTAATATGTTTTCAAGATGATAAGGATATAATAGATCATGAATTTCATTTTACTGTAATTTTCTGTAATCTCCCTGTTAAACAGGACTATTATACATTTTGGGGGAGCTTAGCTGAAATATTTTAATCAAACTCTAATTTATAAGGGCTAAATGCATCACTTATTCAATTTAAATAATAATACATTTTCAAAGTTAAATTTATGCGTACACTGATCACTTCAATTTGAAAGCATTTAAAATCAAAATCATTCTCCTTTCGATTTCTCAAAGTAGCAAGAATTTTCCCAATTCTGAAATAGAAGGAAGTGTGTATGTATGTATGTGTATGTGTATGCGTTTTCGCATGTCTGTGCATGTGCACTGGGATGTGTTTGTAAATGTATATGTATGAATATAAAGAAGTCAGAGATTGCTGTTGGATGTCTCCCTCTATTGCTTTCTCCTCATCTTTTGAGACAGGATCTCCCCTTTAGTCTATAATGTACCTTTAGGAGAGAATGGCTGGCCTGTCTCTGTCCTCCCGCATACTTCCATATGCCTACTGCCATGTTTATGGCTTTTCTGCACCACCCTCCAATGTACTCCTTATTCTCTTCTGTAGTTCATGGTCTCTTTTCCTCAAGTATACATATATATTATTTTAAACACATGTATATGTATATATATATATATGAGCATATGTCTGTATGTGTGGATATATACTCCTTACTATATAGATATAATCTTCTTAGTCTGTATATTGTTAATGGTATGGATATGTTTTCAGGGCTGACTATTTGGTACTGGACAGGCAATTTCTGTACTCTTCCCGAGGGAAAACTATTTCTCCCCCTATCAGCATTTTTAGTTGCCCATAGTTCTTTACCTAGGGTTGAGGACCCCTGAGCTTTCCCCTTTCCATGTTAGCATGTCTACTGCTGTCATCTGCTTTTCAAATTTTGTTTAGCCTGGCATATTGGTGACAAATTATGGCTATAGCATGCCTGTCTTTTTCTTGGGGCCTGAAGATCCAAAGTCAGGCCCTCATGCATATACCAACTGAGCCATCTCTCCAGATCCTACACAAAATATATATGTGATTTGTGTAATAGTGAATTATTCTTGAAAGCTTACATATGCTATTGCATTTATTAAATCTAGTTGAATGAAACAATTTTGGAAATTCTTTAGTGCTTAGTGTATGGAGGTGCAATTTTTTTTCCTTATATGCAGTGCATGACCTAAGAAGGAAAACATATGAAGGCTTTAGCCCCCAAACGCCATGATAATAATGTCTCATTTTAATTGAACATGATGAGGTAAGAATGGAATTCGGCTCAGTCCAATGTTATCATAACAAGCACTGGACCAGGACTTCTAAATCCAGATCATTTTACTTTGTCCATATTGAAGCACAGTATAATTTTGGGTAAAAAAAAATGTATTCAGATAACAATTAACACAGCCCCATGACTACAACAAAGCTTAGGGCATGTTTCCATTGAAGCTCTTTGCACACTACATAGGACTTCATCGGAATGGTGGTTTCTTGTTTGCTTAGAAACAATGCTCAAGATAAGGATTTAGGGGGAATGAGGTATAAATTCAATGCCTGTGGGAGTCTGGATTGCCTTGGTCCTAAGACACACAGAAGTCACTTAGGCTTAAAGCACAAGTGACATCCCCCATAACAATGGACTTTATGGCCTAAAAGCGAAGCTCCAAATTTAGGAGGAAAGATTCTGAGATAAGTGAATCCTAGGAGATACAGAAAGAGCCTGTCTCATCAGATCACCAGGCTGTGAAAGGTCCATCATTCATGGCATTTCAGGAAGGGCAGCTCCACACCTCATTCCCCTGAAGAGGTGAACTGTATGTTAAACTTTCCTGGCTTCCCCAGCGATTATCTGTGTGCACAAGACTTTTTACCCTCTACAGTTAAAAATTCTATCAAAGGAACCATATAATATCTCATTTATCCAGCATTTACTGATCAAAATGAAACATTTTGATGCGTCAATAATCACTAAAAATATCATTGATCAATTACTGAAGTCCAGCTCAGTACATATCCCAAGATAAGTATTATTTTCTTTCATGGCATATCATATAACTGGTATTTGATAACAGTCACAGGTTATAATCACTAGTTACTGGGTTTCCCATTTCTTTAGGTTTTTACCTGAAGCCTGATTTTATGGAGTGAGAGGAGACCTTGTCATTCATCTAATTTTCTGTCCAGTGGAAACTAATTACTGAACACTCTTACAGAAATAATGTTTTATCAGTAAGCAATGTCAGCCCATTAATCATGAAGGTGGACTCAACTGAAATGTGTTCCAGGTCTATTACTTCAAGGTAGGAGCATGGACCAGAATTATAATGATAGTTATCACTCTGGATGCTTTTAAATTATACCATGAACAATATCTCAAATACTATGTTGGCTACTTCTATGGTCTTACCCAGACTATTATAATATTTGAGCATTTAGTGCTTTAATTCTTTGTCCTTTATTTGCTCATGCATATAGTGTGGATGTGCAATAGCACCTGGACAATTTGCTAAGGAAAAGTCTGTGTAAGAACAGGCCTACCTCAAAATACCTGCTTTCTCAAAAAATGGTTACGCTTTCCAATTGTCTTCTTCTATTGCAAATGCTTAAATACTTATGCATTTATGACTTGTGTATATTTCCTTTATCCAGGCAGAAAGAATAATATAAATTTAGTAGTGACATTTCTCTCTATCACATGGGTAATCAAGCATTGTATCATTAATATTAAGCCTGTTCTCTTGGTCTATAATTTACAGAGGGAACAGGTCACTCTGTGGCTAGACAAGTCTGGCAAGCTCTAACACTTTTGTTTCCTTTGCTATTTCACTGTGTTAACTGGAGGTCATTATTATTATCTCTACTTTCAATTACTGACTTATCATAGGAGGTTCTTACCCCATTCTTCCTATGACCTAGGAGGACATCATCTCAGCTATTTTTCCTTGAATCCCAAACTGCACACTTTATGTAAATGTCCTTTCATACATTTTGGATAATACATTATGCCAATTATAGCCACCGAAGGTTAACCTGACAATTTGCTCATATTACAGCTGGTCTTACCTGAAATAGGATGGATTGAATGCTTCAGTTGATTCAATCAGACGCTGAAATTTTAAAAAGGAGAAGACCATTTACTTTCCATAAAATTGCACTGTTTTCAGGCCTTTCAAATTGACACACCTTGAAAAGTGCCCCAAGTTATAGATTTTCTTTTGTATAGGTGCCAATGGTAACTTTGTAAGCTTTATTCTGAGAGGAGAAGTGCAGTAGGTGAAAAAAGAACAACACACATTTGGCAATCTTGTTCAGTGATTTTTTTTTGTTCCTTAAGCCTTAGAATTTAAGGTGTTCTAAACAAGACAAATGTATTTCCGTTCTTTCAATGTTTTAAGCACAATTATTTAAAATTACTGACTTGGCTATTTCATATATATTTTAAGATGATAAAGGGAAAAAATGAGTTAAGATCTTGAATTTCAATCGTTAACATACCATTCCATTACTTTTTGTGGCATTGATACAGTGGGATATACATGTGTATATATGAACCTCCCCAAAGAGAAAATGTATTCTTCCCATACTTCTTCAAACTGTAACTGTGAAATTCAGAAAAGACTGTTCAGGGAGTTTCTTTTCTAATGAATGAATGAATTTCACTTAAAAACAAAGCATTTTCTTAGATACAACTATTTTTACCAATAAGTGAAAATATATTCAAATGTAAATTTATGACAGGGGAACTCTTACTGCACTTATTTGTGCTTCATGGTAGACAATCAAAAACAATATTTTCAACAGAAATTTCACTGGTATATATGTAGAGATAGTGACAATATCTTTTGTTCTTTGAAAACTCAGCTCAATACTACAGTGACAGAACTGGAAATGATGTCTTTAATCTTTGAAATTCCTCTTTTTGGAAAACTGCAGTTAGTCACAAGCCTCATTGTTTCACCCCTTGGTTTCACTGGCTACTGACTTCTTTCCTACTGATCTTCTCTGCTTCATCTTTCTCCACATCAGGCACTGATGCTTTCCTATTGTCATGACATCTTCATCCGTGCCTATGTTTGATCACTTTCTTATATTGGAGCTTCCTTGAGGATGGAGAGCTCTGACTGATGTGTTTTCCTGTTTTCTCTAAGGCAATAATTAGGATGGACACATAGGAAGTTCTTGGGAGTTGCCTGTCCGTGCCTCAGTCAAGGGAGTCTATCACCCTTTCTCTTCTTATAAATTACACTCTTAACCAACTAACGTATTTTTCTGTTTTCATTTAAAAACTATTTTTATAGAATATATTTGCATCACAGTCATCCCCTCCCCCAAATCCTTTTGGTTTCTCCCCATCTTCCTACCTGCCCAAATTTATGCTTTTTCTCCACTCATCACAAATCACAATTAACTCTTATATTTATTTACCTAAAGATTATTTTGTGCTGTTACATTTTTCATTAGGTATAGGCTGTCCCTGTATAGGACTGGCTGACCCTTGTGTTCAGAAATCTTATTTATTAGAATGTTGAGGAAAAAAGTCTTTAAAAATAATTTAGTGAAACTTCACAGTTAGTGCAAAGTTTGAGGTTACTGAAAGACTAAGAACTCAATCGAATACATCCATCTTTCAGATTTCTTGTGGATAGTACCCTTAACGGTACATTTTATCTTTTTGTAACAGTCATATTTGCATGTTCTTAAATGTAATATAAAATCTGAAGAAGAATTTTTAATCTTAATCACAGCTACTTCAATGACCTTGCCACAAATGCACTTGTCATTTCTTGGAAACACTTTTAATCATTTTTTGTTTCTTCTCTAAGAATTATTTCAGAGTTGGTGGCCCTTTTCAGATTTGGAAGCAGATCCTTCTTTTCTACACATTATTTGTAAAATGTGTGAGGAGAATAGAATAATAAAATGAACATGAGCTTCTTCCTGTGCGGTGTGGAAAGTCACAGGCGGTGACTGCTGCAGCATGCGGATGCTGGTTTCCGAGGCCCTTTGCAATGAGTGTGTGGATTTCTGAAGCAGCAAGCTTTCTAGGTGCTATTTGTATTACCAGCTCTCAATTTGCAAACATATAGAAGCTCTCAGGGGTGGGGATTTTTTTTAAGTGCTTTTATGAAGAACAAATCATTTCAGATGAATCTAATCCCTTCTGTGACAGAGTGACAGATCCTGTGGTTAAGAGAAAAGCAATAGATATAAGATCTTTATTTCACTCGGGCTTTTAATTTAGTCTCATACGACATTAATTACGGAGCAGGAAGGCGAAATTGAGATCCTGTTATTACAGCATGGGTGTGAACTGCTTGGAAGGTCACACTCTAAGAGTGGTTATTAATCGGTCCAAGCTGCTTTGAGGGACGGGGGTGGATACTGAGGGATGCTTCAGAATCTGTCCTAGGTCCATTACTATCTTTATCAGTGACTAGGATGATTAAGGAGACCTCTTATTTCTTACAGTCGTGGATAACATCAAATAGGGAGGGGTAAATGTCCTTGGAGAATAAACTTGAAAATTTAAATGACCTTCTTAAGATGAGGAAGTGACTCTTGAAAATACAATTTAGGAGAGAGGATTATATCTGAGAGAAAATACCTCACAGGACAAGCAAACAAACAGGCAACTGCTCTCAATCAAATTAGAGGAAGACACTTTGGGACTCTAATTTTAGGTATACATGAAATGATACAGTTAAAATATTGCATAAAAGAGAATAATTTAAAATACACAAAACCTTCTTAAATGATTTAATGGAAAATAAAAGGGGAGAAGATCCTGCTTTTGAGAGTACTTTGACACCCTCTATCTTACCAGCTACAGATCTGCTCTCTGTTCAAATGCTACTCAAGGTTCTAGGCTAACATACCCTCCGAATCATTTTGATTTTCTAGAAAAGACTTGTGCAGAGTGTTATAACGTCAACTATAATCTCAGCTGCTCTGAAGCTAAGATCAGAGGACAGGCTTGAACCCAGAAGAAAAAAAAAAAGACTTCCTATGAGATAAAAAGGATGAAGTCACTTCCAGACATCCTCAGTTTACATGTGTTCTAAAGGGCCGTAGCATTCCTCACTATCCACCTTATTCTATTTTGCCAAACTTCCTATTTTGAATTATAACATCTCACTTTCATCACTTTCGACCCAAATATTTTAATCATGTCTTTATTTATATCCTCAAACTCAGGAATTCTATCAGTAAATGAGATTTTATTTGGAGCATGGATACTCAGGCAACATGCTAAGACTGACTATGCCAGTACATCTTGGACAATAACTTTTCAAAGGTGTGAAGTTGGTCAAGATTATACCCAACACATAATCTTGATTTCTTTCATGCTTCTATCTTCTTATCCCTCTCTTACCTCCATCTCTGCTCCTCAGAGAAGGCCCTGCTTTGTTTATTGCTATTTTCCGCTTGATAGCACCCATGTCTTGTTCTTCCCTCCCTAGGGCTTCAATTCCCTTTTCCGTGGTCCTTTTCCTTTCCTGGAGTCTGTGGATGCCCCGAGTGACACTCACATCTACTCAAATATAATGATTAGGAGTTGGAATTCACTAAGAAGAGAGATAAGTCAGCATATTTCTTTTGCAGTCTGTATTACCTCTCTCAGTTTATAGTTTTTCTAATTCCATCAATTTGCCCATGAATTCCATGATTTTATTGTCCTTTACAGCTGAATAGATATAGTGTATGTGTACCACATTTTCATTATCCATTATCATCAACTGAATACATTTAAATGTTTCAATTTCCTGGCTTTGTAAATACAGTGACAGTAAATATAGTTGTAAAGCTGTAGATTATAATGTCCTGTCCTATGGACATATGTTGAGGAGTACTTTAGCTGTATATTATGGTAGATCTAATTTTCACATGTTCATGATGATTTCCATAGATGCTGCAGAGGTGTGAAATCTTACCGAGGTGAGTGAGTGTTCCTCGTCAGTATTTGTTGTCAGTTGTTTTCTTGATCTAGGACATTCTGACTGGTGGAATATGGAATCTACTTTCCTTTTGCTGAATTTTTTTGTTTCTTTTATTGTAAAGGTGTTGCAACTACTTATATATTTCTGAAATTCATTTAATTGAATTTTAAATGTTTTAAATGGGAACAACTCTAAATGATAACATAATTTTGTAATATTTTTGGCCTTCCAAAGCTCAGGGTTCACCAGGAGCTTAAAATAGAAACCATCTACTTTGAAAGATTAAAACAGACAGCAAAAAAATAAACTAAGAAAGTTAAACTTAAAAATATGCATGAAATTAATACTTGGGAGAAATGAACAGTGACAGACAGCAGAAACATTTTTTGTGAGGTTAATTTTTTATGTTTAGCCTTATAAATAAAAGAGGTTAAGTCTTCATGCTTCTACTATTACAGAGATGCTAAACAATTACCTTAAATAACTCAACTTTAGACCATCTATCTGAGTTTAGAACATAACTCTTAAAACATTGAAACACAAGCAAAAGAGGCTTAGAATATAACTGTATTTTTTTCTTTATTGGAGAGCAATGCTTTAGTGATAACCTTAAAAGAAAAGCATACTTTGGATTCATCAAAAGTATGGCCTAAATTTTCATACCCACTGTATTTCTAACACTCAGTATCTAGAATGTATGATGTTTTCAACAATGGCTAAAATTTTATAAACAAATCTCTTTCTACGTGCTTCTGTCTCTGTATTTCTCTCTGTTTTATTCACTCTCTCCACCTCTCGTGTTTGTGAGCATGTGTGTCTGTGTGTATGTGGTAAAGTTTCTGTCATAAAACCTTAGATATTTTAGTTAAACGGAGATGTTCATCTCAAGAAAACATGCTACAAGACTGAAAATTTAGAAAGGGCTTAGGGTTTTTTTTAGGTGTCTCCCAGAAAACCATTTTGAATGAGATGATTGATGTAATTAGTATTTTGGAGAGAAGTAAAATATGATACAGGTTAAAATGTCCTGGAGAATTTTACCTGGGCTTCAGTCAGTGATAGACAGAAGAGTGAAACTGATGAAAGATTAAAATCTCAGGGGTCTTGGCAGAGAAAGGACTGAAAAGAAATAGGCAATCACAGGCAAAGGGATAAGAAGCTATTTTCAAAATTATAGCATGTATTATTCAGCACCGAGCAGCTCTTCACATTGGTGAAGATTATGGCATCACTGTTCTTCTTTACTCTCCATGTTGACTTTGTGACATGGTCACACTGACCTTCATCACATACAATGTCATGTAGCCCCACTAAACAAGTGCTGATAGTCTGCCTTGAACAACACTAAGGTCACATGTTGGGAATATTATTTTAAGGTGTGTTACTTTAGTTCATGCTGCATTTGTTTGACTCTGTGAAGCTGTGATACTTTGACTGTCTAGAACACGTGACAGTCTAATAAAGATCTGAATTGACAATAAGAAGGCAGGAGAAAGGGTATGCATGGCTGGCAGGCAGAGAGGATATATAGAAGGAGAAGTCTTGGAGAAGTAGCTGGAGAAGGACATCACAGGCCAGCCATCAAGCTACACAGTGATTTACAGAGTAAGAGTAAGATTTGCAGAACAGAATGGGAAAAACCCAGAGGCAAAGGTAGATGGGATAATATAAGTTAAGAAAAACTGACAAGAAGCAAGCCAAATTAAGGCTGGGCATTTACAACTAAGAATAAGCCTCTCTGTGATTTATTTGGGACCGGGATAGTGGGCCCCCACAATGCAGCCAAAAGAGTAAAAAACTTTGTGCTAGTACTATAATCACAGGTAAAAACTAAAAAGTCATGATGCACACAATACTAAAGTACACTGAAATCAGTTTATTCTTGTACTGGTTGGTTGAATTTTTTACTAATACACCAAAAGCTATCAAGGGTATTAAAATGTCATCTACTAGTCCCAGGCTAGTGACCTGAGCCTGCTCCTGCAGAAGTCCCTATCTCGATGTTCCTGCAGAACAGACGAGAGCCAGTGACCTCCGCTGGAATAGTCCCAAGTGAGCAAGTTCTGCAGGACCTCCTAATGCTGAATGTTCAGTTACCATCCTGCACGCACCACTACTGTACCTACTATAAGTAATTAGGCCAAGTGTAGATAACAACAATACAAACAAGTAAAAACAACAGAAAAATAGTAGGAAAAGGATATAAGGATTAAGTGCTCATAGGTATGTTAGTGAGTTTAACACTTTATAAGGAGATCAATTTTAATTAACTTTCTAGTAGATAGCATTTATTTTCAACTGAATCCTCTAAAAACATAAGTATGAGTGTTCTCTATTGATTGCAATGATGCAGATCTCAAAGAGCCCCAGAGGGCAAGTGTACGCAAACATTTCACTTCTTGGCATCTTTCAAAATTCTCAACTCTCATCTTACCAGCCTATAAATTACTTTACTGTCAATAACTTTGAGTGTCCCTTATTTTCTCCGTGGAAGCTGCTCATTTTGAACCATGCTGTAGCCTGCTTTGTGTCATTATGTTTAAATTGCATTCTGTGTCTAGCCTCCCTCATTTTCTCAAATAGGTTGTAAAATTAGTGAGATCAGAAACTATATCTTAATGCATATTTTATCCTCTTCTGTCATTAGTCTCATCTGAATCCACCAAAGTGCTTCTTGTATAGGGTGTGGTTATATATTTATAAATGACATTGAAGGATAATGATACATTATCTGGTGAGGAATGATACAAGGTTTTTATTATCATTTTGTTCAGAGATTCATGTTATTTGAGTGCTCTCAAAATAAGGACTAGGGATCCCTTCAGGGTTTAGTTTTTTTCATAGAATTAGAAGGTTAAGAAATTATGTCCCTTGTGTATATATCTTGGAATGGGAATGCAATTACAAAGGAAAATATATGAGATCACACATGTGAAGAAATGACAACAATAAAAATTTCCAGGTTATGAAGGCAAAGGGATTGACTGTGGAGGAAGGAAAAGGACCAGGGGAGGCAGAGTATGTGTGTGGGAGGTGGCAGGGCTGTGAATAAAACTAAAGTGTTATAACCTTAGGTGTGAAACCCATGTAGTGGCACCCAAATTTCAAATTTGAAGAGTAAATAAATAAAAAGGAGACATTAGATGTAAAACACAAATTAGCCATTTAATCAATGACAAAACTAAATCATAAGAAGTACAAGGTTTCTGTGATGGTTCATTTTAGTTAACAACTGAAAAAAAAATCTAACCTCATCTAGGAAGGTAGTCTTAATGAAACATTGTCCCTATAGATTAACCTATTATTGGATCTATTGTTGTTGGAAGACCACCTCACTATTCCCTGTACAGAAGCACTATTCACTGTACAGGAGATCATGGGTGTAACAGCGGAAAGAACAAGCTGAGGATTAGCAGGCATGTGTGTACTGATTCTTTCTTCCCTCTTAGGAGTGTCACCAGCTGTCAGATGCGAATTCCTTATTTTCATGGGCAGTAACCTGAGACCGGAACTAACCTGAAGTTTCCTTCCCCTAAGTCTTATTCTTTACATGATTTTATCACAGCAATAGGCTAAGCTAAACAATATCTTATGAATTCATCCAAAAAACCTGTGTCTCTAAACATTTTATCTGACAAGCAATATTATTTTTAAAAATATCATTTAAAGCAGAATCTATCAATATTTGGGCAAAGTAGATATGTTTTCTGTAAGATATTTTAACATTAAAAATATGAAATTTAAAGGAGACAATTACCACAGAACTAAAAAGAGTATATTGATGTTTAAAAGTACTCTGGCTATAAACAATTGAAGGGCATTCTTCATTCAGGTAGTAATTAGCATCATTCTAAAGTGTCTTTGGCAGCCCTCTGACACAACCCATGGGTTGACTGTAATACATCCCCACTAGTATAATGATTCCAACTTTGCTATCATCATTATAAATTGATAATTATATTTTATTGAGTGGCTGAAGTAATATTAAATTGACAATAAAAGGCTGCAGGTATATCATGACTTTTCTTAAACAAATACTGTTTCAAGGCGTCCTGGAGTCAGCATTTGGTCTCTGTGTTAGTTTATTTTCCTTTTGCTATAGGTTGGAGTGTAGAGTGCTGTAGTTTGAAAGTAAATCCTATAGAAAATTTTATTTATTCTACTAATTGTTTGAGGAGGAAGGCACTATTATACTTTGAGATAGAAAAGTCTTTGGTATGAGTTCCTTTTTGTCCTCAAGAATGTTTAAAGATAAAAAAAATTCACAAAGTGAACCTAATAAAGAGAAAATGTTGAAGTGATGGGCATACCTCAGAACTCATAGAAAATAATTATTAACACCGGGCTCTGTTTAAATTATTTTCTCTGGCCCCTGTTTCATTACTCACATATTAAGAATTTACCTATTTTTATAACTAAAGAAAATCTCACCTTATTTCCTTTTGGGGAAGTACATTTATTTTCTGGCCATTTTAAACACCACATATGTAAAGATTTAAAATCACCATGACAGCATTTAGCTTTAATAAATATGACTGGGTGCTCAGTTTATACCTGTAAAATATTAAACTTTGGAAATAGTATTAGCATTGAAATTAAGTGTTATGTATTCAGTCCTGAAAGCATGCACTATGTGAGACCAAAAAAATAATTTTACATATTAGAAATGAAGATACTATTAAAATACTGTTACACAAATCTATAGTTCATAAGTATCTTACACATATAGAAATTATGACTGTATATAGAGCTTTTGTTTGTAATTACTGAAGAGGGCTTTAAATACCCATCTAACAAAAATGTTTCCTATCAACAGATGGATTTGTTTAAGAGGAATGAGCAGAGATTAGAAAACCTAAGTATAAATGTTCTATTGCTTTATTACATTGGCTATAGTAATTTTAATATTTAAAATGTTTCTTTTATATTGAATTTAGATTTTAATTTCCTTTTTACCAATTGAATCTATGGACACTAAATCAGTATAAGAAGCCAAATAAAGGAAGGAAGGAAGGAAGGAAGGAAGGAAGGAAGGAAGGAAGGAAGGAAGGAAGGAAGGGAAAGAGAAAATATTTCATAGTTTAGAGTACAGCCCATCACAGTGGGAGCAAGCTCACAGCAGTAAGAACCTGATGGAGCTGGGCACATTGTGTCCAGTGGAAGAAGGAAATGATGAATGCGGATGTTCAACCTGTTTTCTCATTTTCGTGGCTTTCAGGATCACATCCCAGGGGGTGGAGCTACCCAGCATGGCTTTCCTTCCCACACGATTAAACTACTCAGTATAACCCTCCACATGATGTTTATGGATACATCTCACAAGTGGCACAACACTTCCTGTTACTGAAATTTGAGAGTAACTCTCTGTAATGGTTCGTCCTATCCTTTTAAGAGACAAGCTCTACCTGCTCGCTCACCTGAGTTCCTTCTTTTTCAGCTCTCTCCTGAAGAGGGAGCTTCTGCCTCTCTCCCTTCTCCCCATTTCTTCCCTCCCTCCCTTCTATTTCTCTTTCTCATTTCTCTCTGCCTCTCTCTCTGTTCTTCTCCATTCTCCCCTTCCCCCTTTCCCTTTCCCCTCCATAATCCACTAAATAAATACCCACTTTCTCTGCATGACTTATCTAATAGGTCTCTGTCTCTCACCAACCACATGACTACCTGCCTGGGACCCGCTGCCTTTGTGGTCTGTTGTGATCTTGTGCCAGCTGCCAAATTCCGTCACTTGGGGACTTGCAGCATTTTATTTTTACCATAACATTTGGTGCTCTTGACTTGGCCAGGTTCTCTCCATGTTCCCTCTGGCCCACAGATGGGCCAGCTGAGGATGCTTGGAATTCTGGGCTCGGGAACTACTTTTTTTTTTTTTTCACAACAGCTTTGCATTCTATCTCCCTGAGTGCCAACTTCTACACACACCAGCAGTTTAGGTGGTGAGTTTTCCCCTTCCAGCCTCCAACCACAGCCTTCATGGCTAGGGTTGAGCCCTTCACTGACATTCATCTCTGGTTCCTTCCCATAGATAAAAACATGACCAGACAGACAGTATTGGTCTTCCCACCCTAGCACTGCACACACTTTGCAATGCATTTGATTTGGGGCCTGGGGTCCCTCAGATTTTTCTTTCTCCTTTCTTTGTATTTATTGGACCACTTGTAAGTGGTCCCCTCCGAGAGAGATCCTCTAGCCTCTGGCTTCCGAGTTGACCAAATCTGGAGCCAGTCAGGCTTTATCCACACCACAGCTGTAGAGAAGAGATGTTTTCCTATAGGATTTGCAATGTCACTGTTTCATTAACAGCTCATGTGTAGAGAGGAGACATCCAACTATAGGCCCTGTAGTGTTTGTTTGTTATTTTGTGGGTTTTCACATTTTCAGCTATGATATTAACCCTGAGACTATCAGAGACTAGCTTGTGAGTGCTCTGCCAGTGTCCCACTGGCTCTGCTTTTCCTCAAACTATCCCTGCCACCACTACCACCAGTCCTGTGGAAACCAACAAGATTAGTTGGATGAGCAAGGCAGCTGTTTTCAATTCTAGCCTTGCCCCCCACCACAGCTTGTGGCATAATGGCTCAGCAACAGGGCGGATCACACTTCTAGGTCTCTCTTGTTATTATGTTTAAAACTCCTGTGCCTCAAAAAAATGTGGCTTCTACATACAACACATGACCACTGCCATTTTGACTGAGGTCAGGTGACCTTACTGCCATTTTAACTGACATCAGGTGACTTCACCACCATCTTCACTGAGAGCCAGGTCAGGTAACCACATCCTGCCATCTTTACTGAGGTATTCCCTGTCTGGTCCCCCAATATTGACTCTTATATGTGTGTTCTGTGCAGTGGCATGCCTTTGGTAGGGCCCACTATAGCATCCACTTTGCCTAATTCCTGTTCACAGTGTGTGTGTGTGTGTGTGTGTGTATACATGTAATTTAAATTCACCTATGTTTACTGTTAAAATTTATAATTGTCTATTCATTATATCTCATTCCAGACTATAAAAACAATATATCTCATGTTTTAAATTGATATGTACATTGAAGTCTCTTGTGAAAATACAGCATATTTAATTCAACCCTGCTTTAAAATATATTAAGCTATTCTCTAATACTATAAGTTCTGCCATTAACCTTCTATTGCAAGCAGTTTTTTTTTTATTCTTTTTGTCTTTTTATGAGTGTAAATCTTACCTGCTAAGTTGAGAGCCAGCACAGTCAAGTTTGGAGCTAGCTCTCCTGGCAGATTCTATACTATAATTATAAATCATCTATACCTGGAAAACAGCCCTCAACTGCTCAGAGATCTGGGGACTATGGCATTTGAATGTTTAATTATTAAAAAAAAACTTTCATAACAAAAGAGACATGTTGGTTCCTAGCAGCAGCACTCTACTCCCTCTAAAGAAGACAAAAGACAGAAGGACACAAAACAATGTCCATTCACAATTCACTTCAACTGCCAAGCACTGACCACTGGGCAAAACTGCCTTTTATCTAAACTGAAGATCTCCAGACAGTGGACAGAATCCCTGGAATCAATAGTCTCACTGTTCAGGTCAAGGTAGGCTTGTCTTTCTACAGATTTCTTAGCCCACAGGATCTCCTGGAGCTTGGCAGACCCTGTGCTACACAGCACAAGACAAATATGACCCTCAGAACCATGGAGGACCCTGAGGAGTAGCTCTAGGTGACAACCAAGTAAGTTCTCTGTCATTTTTTTATGGTTTTTCGAGACAGGGTTTTTAAATCAATAACTCAAGTAAACTTTTATCCTTCTCTAAGATCTCTGATGCAGTTTGACAGCTAAGAGGTTTTGTCATTTAAAAGGGCAGCCTCACCAAACAAATTTCAATAAGATATTCTCTCTCACGCTGCCTTCCATAGTCTTAAAAATACTTTTCATTATGCAAAAAATGTCTGTCACAGTCACTCTGATTTAAAGATTTAAACATAAGTTTAAAACTTATGTTTTCACAAACTCAAAAAGTTCTTGTGAGTTCCAGGGAGCCAAATTAAAGGATCCACCTTAAACAGGTCAGATACACCCCTCTCGGTTCCTTTTTTTTCCCTAAACTTACTTTGTCCTCTGTTCTGTTAATACATTAAACATGTCTAAGAGACACCAGATATTTCCATACCAAAAACCCCAGACAGGAGCATAGAGACCAACTACTCCAAGATGTGACTAGCACCCAGCTTTCTCAGGTTTCCCCACTCAAGATGAAACCCACAAATAAGCAGGAAGCAGCCCTGAACATATGCAGTCCCACTTCCTTTAACTTGTTGTGCCCAACCTCCTGCCTTTCTATCATAAAAAAGAGATGAGAATGTAATGGTCTGCCCTGTCCCTTTAAGAGACAAGCCCTGCCCACTCCCCACTTCCACTGAGGGAAGCAGATATTTCTTCTGCTTCCAGCCTGCACTCTTTCTGTCCTCTAGTCCTGTCTCTCTTTGGAAGAGGTGGCTGTGTTCTCCTCTCCTTTCTCCCCTCCTCTCTGTCCCTGTTTCTCTCTCTCTCTCTCTCTCTCTCTCTCTCTCTCTCTCTCTCTCTCTCTCTCTCTCTCTCTCTCTCTCTCCCTCTCTCCCCATTCCCTTTCCTTCCATAACTACCAAATAAATACTCACTCTGCATGTATCTGTATCTGTCTCCTGCTCCTCGTAGGACTGGCTCCCCTACTGACCTGCCAAGGTATCTCACACAGAGGCCTTGGGTGGTGGGATCAGGCTGTCCCTCATGGCCCACTTCCACCCATTAGGGAACTGTGCAGCATTTTATCTAAATCACTATGGTATCTATCAATAAACTTTTCCCTTTTTTTCTAATTTTCTGGATGACAGGTTTTGAAGTATGACCTAATGATTCTCTGGATTTCCTCAGTGTCTGTTGCTGTCACTTTCTTCATTTCTGATTTTGTTAATTTGGGTATCTTTTTTTCTCTTTTAGTTAGCTTGGATAAAAGTTCATTTATCTTGTTGATTTTCTTCTACGACCAACTCTTTGTTTCATTATTTTTTGTATTGTTCTCTCTTTTTTTTTTTTTTAAATTGACTTCAGCCCTCAGTGAGATTATTTCCTGCCACCTACTCCTCTTGGATCTATTTGCTTCTTTTTGTTCTAAAGCATTCAGGTGTGTCATTAAATTGCTAGTATGTGATCTCTTTAAATTCTTTATGAGGGTCTTATTGCTATTAACTTTCATCTTAGCACCACTTTTATTGTGTCCCAATAATTTGGGTATGTTGTGCATTCATTTTAATTGAATTCTTGGAAGTCTTTAATTTCTTTATTAGTTGCTTTATCCAGTAGTAAATCAGTTGAGTTGTTCAGTTTTCATGAGTTTGCTGGCTTTCTGCAGTTTCTATTGTTAAAATCCAGTTTTGATCCATGGTTATCTGATAGGATACAAAATTTCACATTATTTTTTATCTTTGGGACTTGCTTTGTGAATAAGTATATGGTCAGTTTTGGAGGAGGTTTTATGAGGTGCAGAGAAGAATGTATCTTTGTGTGTGTGTTTGTTTTGGTGAAATGTTGTATAGATATCTGTTAGATGCATTTAAGTCATAAGATCTGTTATTTCTATTATTTCTCTGTTTTGTTTCTGTCTTAATGATCTGTCTATTGGTGAGATTGGGGTATTAAAGTCTCTCCATATTAATGTCTGGAGCTGGATGTGTGATTTAAGCTTTAGTATGTTTCTTTCACAAATATGAATGCCCTTGTGTTTGGTGAATAGATGTTCAGAATTGAGACATCAGCTTGGAGAACTTTTCATTTGATGAACATGAAATATCCTTCTATGTCTTTACTTTGGCAAATTGAGTCCACTGATATAGAGGGATATTAATGACCAATGATTATTGATTTCTGTTATTTTGTTGTTCATGGTAGTGGTTATAGTGTGTATGCGTGTGTGTGCTTTTACCTTCTTTGGGTTTTGCTAGTGTGAGATCTGTTTACTCTGTTATTGTATAGTTAACTTTCTAGGATTGGAGTTTTCCTTCTAGTACCTTCTGTAGGGTTGAATTTGTGAATTGTTACTGTTTAAATTTGACTTTCTTCATGTTATATCTTGCTTTATCCATCTATGGTGATTGAAATTTTTCTGGGTATAGTAGCCTTGGGTGGCATTAGTGGTCTCTTAGAGTCTGCAAGTGATTAATTAGTTCAGGCATTTCTGACTTTTAGGGTCTCCATTGAGGGTACCCCACATTTCTAATAGGTTTGCCTTTATGTGTTACTTGAAAATTTGCCCATGCAACTTTAATTATTCATTCTTTGCTCTCTGTGTTTAGTATTTTGTTTATAAGGTGATGCAGGAATTTTATTTTCTGATACAATTTATTCAGAGTTCTGTAAGCTTCCTGTAGGCATGCTCTACTTTAGGTTAGGACATTTTCTTTTATGATGTGGATAAACATATACTCTAGGTTTTGAGGTGAAATTTTTCTCTTTTTATTTCTGTTTTTCTTAGGGAATATGATGAGGTGGGCAGGCTTGGGTGGCCCAATGGGTCTTTTGGAAACAAGATTCAGGCAATTAGGCAGTCCAGCTGGCAGATCAGTCACTCACCTGATCTTTCAACTGGTGTTATTTGAACCAGAGTTGGTGGCAGGGCCCAGCAGCAGTGCCAGTGATGAAGTGGGAAGTAGCTTTTCTTCAGTGTCCTAAAGATTGTTTTAAAGATTCATATATAAAATATGAATTTTAAAGAACCATATTAAAAAGTCCTTGAACTAGTAAATTAGCACAGCAGGTAAGGACTCTTGCCAAGAATTCTGTCAATCTGTTTTAGATTTCTGGAACCCATTTAACAAAGGAGAGAAAACATTTCCATAAGTTGTGTAATTTAGTGATCTTCCCATGCACACTCCCACTATGATACATATATCCTCTTCATACCACATGCATATGAATATGAATGTGCACACACACTGAATGAATGAATGAATGAATAAATAAATAATAAAAGTTCAAAATCCTCATCTCATCTGTGATTCAAGACGACTTCTTAAATATAAGCCCTATAAATAAAAAATCTAGTAACACACTTCTAACATGCAATGCCCAAAATGGAAGAACTGCTACAAAGCCAGAAATGGTTGGACAAAATAATAACAGAAATGAAATGGATCAAACACTGAAACCTAAATTCCATTTCTGGCATCTTTTCTTTATGATGAAATTGGCTGATATCCAAAGGGCATTGATAACAGCACCCCCTGCATCTCTATCATCTGCAGTACCTATAGACAGTCACCACAGCTTTCCTCAGTAGATATTCCGCATTTTCGGCATCTCCAATATCCTGGTATCTCCACTGAAACCTAAGTTTCACATTCATAACTTCACTCAAGGGTTTCTCAAATCCTCCTTGTAGGTATTCTGTTAATCCCACAGTGTTCTTGTTCTTAGCTGCTTTCTAAAACCCTGGACCAAGTTTCTTAAGCACCAAAAGTATTGAGTGTTCTATGACTTCAAAATTATCACCTTCTTATTCCAAGATCTATTTCATGGTAGAGGCTGGTCCCTCCCTGTACCATGGTTGTATAAACTCACATTTGAAAACCCAGGGCAAACATTCTCCCAGAATGTGGTGTCTGAGGACCAAGAAGTCATTTTTTTTCCTGCATTTTCAGACCAGACTTTTTCCTTTCATGTAAATTTGCATCTTTATATGTCAAAGTTTTCAATGAGTGGATTCACACTCTCAGTCACAGTTCCTGTTGGCTCTGCGCAGAATACAAAGTTTTTCTTTAATGACTCTAATCCCTGTTGTCCATGACTTCCTTACTGAAAACTTCAGCTTGTGTATACTCTTTTACTCTACCAAAATAATTAGTGTATTACCTTTAAATTCACCACCACTTAGGCTCCCAGGACAGGGACAGAATGAAGTCAGATTCAAGCCCAAATATCACATGAATGGCTCCTAGCTTAGTTTTTAGAATTTGTTTCTCTCTGAAAACTCATGAGGCAGGCCTCTATATTTTGTCTTTCTCTCAACATCATTGTCCTTCCATATCCCATGAAAATGGTCCATGAAACTTCTGTGATGGCTAGCTTTAAATGTCAACTTATTACAACCTAGAATTATTTGGAAAAATAGCCTGCATGAGGGATTTCTAGGACAGGATGGGCTGTTGAAGTATCTGTGGAGAGTGTCTAAATTCCCTTAATTGAGGTAGGATCAAAGACCACCTAGTGAAGGAAGAAGTCTGATGCTTTGAATCTTGACCTATGTATGATTTAAGAAAGTTATCTGAGATCAAGCAAGAAAGCAAGATTAGTGCATTTGAATCCTCTTGTCTCCTCTTGAATATGAATATAAATAATGGTTAAAATTCCTGTCTTGACTTCTCATAGTGATGAACTGAAGCCAGCAATTGTAAGATGGAAACCTTCTTTCTCCCTAGTGTTGCTTTTGTCCAGGCATTTGTCACAGCAAAGACTCTGAAACTCGGATAGCACAATAGGGTTTTCCGATTCCAAAGCAGCACAATTTGCCACATTCCATCTATAAAGCAGTTTGGATATCTTAAGAGCCAGATGGCCAGTTTTATCATGAAAAGGGGTACTTTTGGGTAGCAATTTTTGTTTGAATTTCTTTTCCTGTTGGTGTGATGAATGTTCTATAACAAAGCAACTTAGAGAAGAACTGGTTTATTCTATCTCACGGTTGCAGTGCATCAATGGAGAGGAGCTCACAGAGAAGGAGCTTGCGAGAGCTGTTCATAGTGTATCCACAACCAGCAAGCAGAAAAGAATGATTTCTGGGTTGGGCTTCCATATTCCCCTTTAAAAAGTCCAGAGTCCAGTCCATGATGGGTGGGTCTTCTCACCTAATTAAACTAATCAAGTTAACTTCCAAGAAGCATGCCCAGAAAGCCCATTTCTTAGAGATCCTAGAGCTCATCAAAATTACAATTGCGAATACCACTATAATCGTATTCAACTGTAGTATTCTGCCGCTAGCTTTATTACTTGGTAAGAAAACTGGCTCAAATGTGAAGCTGTTAAAACTCATCTGTTCAAGGGGGGTATCCTATTATACAAAGATCAAGGAACAAAGAATGAAAACAACAAAATCCTAACACTCAGGATGCTTCGACAAGAGAACCATCTAGGCCACAAAGACTAGTCTAGGCAAGAAAGTGACACACTGTATCAAAACAAGAAGAAAAAAATAATTAATACTGTTTTTACTGTTTCATTATGAAGATATTTTTAAATTAATAATTTGAATTTCCAAAACTATAATTTTGTGAATGTTTTAAATGCTTAAATATATCTTTCATTAAAAAAAAACATATATATGAGATAGTGTACAGGAAAATAGAAACCATTTAAATGCATTTATTCCTTAACTTTTTTTGCATAAGATCTGAAGAAAAAAATAAGACATGACAGGAGGAGAAGGTCTAGCTGAGAAGAAGAAAGTGGTGTGCAGGAGTTGTAGGGGGTTTAGAGAAGATAATATAGTAGATACGTCTACAATAATTTGCATATGCTATAGATTTATCAGGGTGAAGTAAAAATTAATAAAAATTAAATGGTCTCATGGGAGATGAAAGAAAAACATTAAAAGCAGGATAATACAGACTTCATATTATTGTAAAATAAACCTGAATTGTAAAATAAACCTGAATTGTCATATGTACCAATCAATGGTTAGTCAAATCACTTTGATTTGACTTCATTGGGTAATTTGCTCAAGAGCACATTTCTGTGTATCTATGATACAAGAGTATATACAAATGAAGATGAGGTGATGCTTAAGATATTTATTTGTGATACTAATGCTGTATCTGCCAATGTTTTGTTATGTAATTTTGATCGTGTGTTTTACCCTTCCTTTAATTTATCAAACTATAGAGTTATTTTAAGCAAAGCATTTTACACTATGTTAAGTCAGGGATATCGATATTTTAAACTCGTCAGGAGGATATGTGCCATACAACTAAAGAGCAGACATTTATAGATAACAAATATTGTGTTCTTTCTTTCTTTCTTTTTTTTTTTTTTTTTTTTTTTTTGGTTTTTCAAGACAGGGTCAGGGTTCCTCTGTGGTTTTGGAGCCTGTCCTGGAACTAGCTCTAGTAGACCAGGCTGGTCCCGAACTCACAGAGATCCGCCTGCCTCTGCCTCCCAAGTGCTGGGATTAAAGGCATGCGCCACCACCACCCGGCTGCTGTGATGTTTCTAAATACAAAATTATGCCTTTGACCATATGAAGAAATCATTGGTTGAAACTCATTTCACAAGAGACCTGGTGTTCTGATATACAACTATCCAGTCTGTGACATATGTGGCCTTCACAAGATACTTCTGAATGTCATGAAACCCACATTGTGTTAAGTGTGTTTCTGCATCTGTGTTAAAAAAATAAGCTTCTTATTTGCAGTACTTCCTCCCCTCAACAGCTGAGTGATCCCAAGGTAACCAGTACCCGACTTATTGCATTTGAGACTCCAATAATATTGGCCCTGAATCTGAACGAGTAAGTGCTCATAATTGTATTTCTTTCTTTAAAAAAAAATGGTGAATTGCAGATTATTGCGGTTGTAACTTAAGTTGCTTTGTGTTTAGGCATCTTCACTATGGCTCTTTTGTGGGTGTGGCTATTGCTGATGAACCAAATCAAGCCTTTTGAAGACCTTTTCTTTTTAAAATAAAATGACAGAAGTATCTTACACATTTTGATGGGCTTTCAATCTTTTAAGCTAAGTAATATGGTGAACCCAAAGAAAAACATATATAGACACATCTGAGAATCAAAAAAAGACAAGATTGCCTGACAAAATTGGGAACATGGAGGAGGAGGGGGGAGGGGCGGAGGGAGAATTGAAGGGGAGGGTTGAAGAGAAGTTGAGGGAATGGGATAGTCAAGATGGAGGAAGGACAGATATGAGAGCAAGGAAAGAGATATCTTGATTGAGGGAGCCATTATGAGGTTAGCAAGAAACCTGACTCTAGAAAGATTCCAAGAAATCCACAAGGATGACCCCAACTAAGATCCTAGGCAACAGAGGAGAGGGTGTCTGAACTGGCCTTGCCCTGTAGTCAGACTGATTATTATCTTAAATATCACCATAGAATCTTGTCCAATAACAGATGGGAACAGGGGCAAAAAAAAATCAGAGCAATGAACTGAGCTCCCAAGGTCCAGTTGAAGAGTGGCAGGAGTGAGAATATGGGCAAGGAGGTCAAGACCATGAGGGGTTCACCCACTGAGACAGTTTGCCTGAGCTAATGGGAGCTCACCAACTCCAACTGGACTGGGAGTGAATGAGCATGGGATCAAACTAGTCACTTTGAATGTGGTTGACAGTCAGGGCAAACTGAGGGGCCACTGACAGTGGCACTGGGATTTCTCTCCACTGCATGTACTGGCTTTTTGGGATTCTATTCTCTCTGGGTGTGTACCTTGCTCAAGCTAGATGTAGTAGGGAGGGCCTTGGACTTGCGACAGGGCAGGGTGCTTTGTCCTCTCTTAGGATTGGAGGGGACAGCAGGGGCAAGGTGTGTGGAGGGAGTGGGAGGAGGGGAGGGAATTTGGGTTAGTATTTCTTTAAAGTAATAAAATTAAAAAAAATGAATTTCTCCAAATTCTATTGTGTAACTTGTAAGACCCATTGACTCTTTTAAGACAAATATTTTTTAAGTTCTGAAAATTTATGTACTTAAACTTGGAGATAGTTTTCCCAAGTCCACATTTCTTAGAAATGTGGAGAGAATAAGGCTGCAGTCTTTCTGTAGAATAAAAGACTGTTCGTGAATTGTCCAAGCTAATTATTTAAGTTTGCTTCCTGTTAACACTTTCCACTGAATAGAACAGAATAGAATAGGTGACATTAAATTATCCTTTTGTGTTTCTACGCACTACATATTTAAAAAATATCCTTTTAGATTGTTAGAATACAAATAATTATATAGTTTAGATAAGTACAATTAAGTTTATATTGTGGATCTAACTCTCAAGGATATGAATTATTTTCAAGTGTTTATATTTTGTAATTGAATCTTTAGTATGCCAAGAAACCTAGAATTTGTAATAACCTTGCTTTTTTTCTAAGCACACTATCTGAAGATAATTAGTGCATGCTTAGAATTGGGGTGGGGTTAAAGCTAAGATCTCATAAATGCTAGGCAAGCACACTACAAGATTGAGTTATATACTCAGTATCTTACACCAAGCTCCATAATTTTCAAGAACTCACTCATTCCATTAGTGGAGATACACAACATATCATTTAGTATAGAAAGAAATGTTTCCTTGGGGTCAAAAATGGATTTTAAAAATCCATATTACTTACTTGTATGAAGTATCCAGGTGATGTCAAACTCATGTGACATTAACATGGCCAACAAGTCTTCATCTAATAAGAAAAATGAACACAAAAACAAAGCATTGAGTTCAGAGTATTATTACACAGCAATCAAGACATGGCTATTAGTAGAGAACCTTTTTTTAGCAGTCAGACCTGTGGTCTTGCACACTAGGCAGAGGGCATGGTAGCCTTGCAATAAAAACGTGTGTAAGTACCTTGGCAATGCAATACCAAATCAGAGAGTATGACATGATTGCATCCAAGTGAGCCAGGGGTCTGCAGTGGTATAGTTTATTGACTTCTCTTTGTAGAGATTTGTATATTGATTATGATCTTAGAGTATTTACACTAAAGCAAATTATTGTCTAAGTAAAATTATAGTAGTATACTATTTTCAATATATATTCATAATATTATATAACATTTTATAACTAAAGTTTTGGAAGTGCTATACTAAATAATTATATTTTATTCATAGAGAAAATTAGGTTTTCTAATACACAGTTTCCAGATTGTTTAAATTCAAAACCTAGGCTAGCACTTGCCATATGCGTAATGTTGGCATGGTAATTTCACTTCTTCATGCTTCAGTATCACCATCTGGAAAACAAAGATAAAAGTAGTAGTTACTTCTAATGGTTCAAAGAAAAAGTTAGATAATTTATATAAAAGAGCTGGAAGAATATCTGCTTTTAAGTGCTTACTAAATTTTGTCATTTTCACTGTGATTTTTATAAGGACCTGTTTTTTTATCCTCTATTTTTTTTCTTTTATTGAAAATAGATATTTTTTCACATATTTTCTGATTCTGGTTTCTTCCTCCCCAACTCCTCTGAGATCCAACCCTCTTCCCTTCCCATGCCCATATACATTATATCTGTCTCTTCTCAGAAAACAGGCATCTGTGAATAATAATAAAATAAACTAATCAAACTGGAATAGGACAGAAAAACACAAACAAAACAAAAAATATCCAAAGAAAAAGTATAAGAAACGCACATACACACTGAGACATACAATTTCATATACACAGGAATCTCAGAAAAGCATAGAGATGAAATCATAGTGTTTACTTACTCAAAGATTGTAAATGGTAAGAAAAAAATGAGAAGCCCTGACAAAATAGCATAAATCATAGAACCGTCAAAAAATGACATTGAGTTCTTTTGGCATTGTCCATATACTGATGGTCATAGGGGCTGCTGTAAGAGTTGTTTGCATCCCCAGTGAGACTGCACTGGAGAAACTTATCTTCACATGTGAGTGGTTATCAATTGGAGATAGCTTCTGGGTTAAGAACAGGTGCTTATCTGCGCTTCTCTCTGAGCTGGATGGCATCCAGTACAGACCTGTGCAGACATGTGCCTGCTGCCACAGTCTCTGTGTATTCATTCTTACGTGCCTCAGCCATGCTGTGTTTAGAAGGGCTATTTCTTTGTTGTCCTCCATCTCCTCTCTCTCTTAGAATCTCCCTGCCCGTTCTTCTGTATGGTTCGCTTAGCCCTAATGGAAGGGATCTGATGAAGACCCCCCTTGCAGTCCTGAGTTCCTTGCTCGTGCTCTCTCTCCTTGTGCTCCTGAGTTGGACCTTGAGATTTCAGTCCAGTGCTCCAATGTGGGTCTCTGTCTCTGTCTCCTTTCATCGCCTGATGAAGGTTAATGTTCAGGAGGATGCCTATATGTTTTTCTTTGGGTTCTCCTTCTTATTTAGCTTCTCTAAGAACCCGAATTATAGGCTCAATGTCCTTTACTTATGGCTAGAAACCAAATATGAGTGAGTACATCCCATGTTCCTCTTTTTGGGTCTGGCTTACCTCACTCAGGATAGTGTTTTCTATTTCCAT